>NC_073399.1:16858822-17158822 GCF_028641065.1 Leucoraja erinaceus | reverse complement strand
GTGTTTATATATTCTGCTGCTTTGTGCTGCAGCAAGTAAGAAATTCATTGTTCTGTCTGGGACATATGACAATAAAACACTTGATTCTCGGCTCTTGAATTAGTGAAGCTGGAAAAATAGCTGATAGACTTCATTTTGTCACCTTGAAGCAGCAAGGCTGCACAAATAGGTAGAGTTTAATGAGAACTGAGTAAATATCAGTGTTAATTGAACAACAATCTGCACCTGTATTGGACCGACTCACCGCATGAAAATGCCCAGATTAATTACTGGTAAATGCAGATAAGGCTCGGCCCAGTTTAACTGAATATTGGGTGGATTTTATCAATGGTGATTTTTGGACAGTTTATTCGAAGCTGGGAAAATGTGTAACAAATGATAGGAAATAACATCCAAGGCTCTGGTTATAGAAATCCAGAAATGTACAGAATAGGAACAGGCCATTCAGCCCAACACGTCTGCCCCATAATAAATTCATGTTATAGGAGTAGAATTATGCCATTCGGCCCATCAAGTCTACTCCATCATTCAATCATGGCTGATCTATCTTACCCTCTTAACCCCAATCTCCTGTCTTCTCCCCATAACCCCTGACACCTGTACTAATCAAGAATATGTCAATCCTCATCTTAAAAATATCCATTGATTTGGCCTCCACGGCCATCTGTGACAATGAATTCCACAGATTCACCACTCTCTGGCTAAAGAAATTCCTCCCCATCTCCCTTTCTAAAGTTACATCCTTTTATTCTGAGTCTTTGGCCTCTGGTCCCAGACTTTCCCACTAGTGGAAACATCCGCTCCACATTGAAACTAATCCCATGTACCTGCAAATGGTCCCTGTCCCTCTGTTCCCTGCCTGTTCATCTGCCTGTCGAATTGCCTCTTAAATGCTGCCATTACACCCGCTTCCACCATCCACCTGCAGTGCTTTCCCGATACCTACCGCCCCAACAGTACAAAATCTGCCTCACAAATCTGAAGAAGGGTCTCACCCAGAAACATCACCTATTCCTTTTCTCCAGAGATGCTGTTTGACCCGCTGAGTTACTCCAGCGTTTTGTGTCTTCACAAATCTCCTTTACACTTTTGGCCTCTCAACTTAAACCTGCGCCCTCTAATGCTTGACATTTCTACCCTGGGAAAAAAGACTCTGACTGCACATCCATCTATGCCACTCATTACTTTATAAACTTCTATCAGGTCATGCCTCGTGCCTGACAGATGAATGTTCATGTCAGAATGAAACCTGATGCGATGTAACCAAAACGAGGGGTATTTTCCTTAGCCCTATTTCAAAGCCCTGGCCAATTTCAAACGGGGCTTAAAAGAAAATGCCCCATGTTTCGGTGTAGGGAGTGGATGAGAAAGTAGGATAACATAAAACTAGTGTGAATGGATGATTGGTAGTCAGTGTGGACTTGGTGGGCTGAAGGTCCCTGTTTCCACGCTGTATCTTTCAATCAAACAGAAATTGCTACTTCGTCATTATCCATCATAGTTTTGGCCTACTCAGAAGTAATTTCTACAATTTCAAAACATATCCATTAGGACACAATGGACTGAGGTGCCAGCTGACCAAAGTAGACACGGAATAACTCAGCGGGTCAGGCAGCATCTCTGGAGAACAAGGATCAGCAATGTTTCGGTTCGGGACTGAAGAAAAGTCCCGACCTGAAACGTATCCTATCCATGTTCTCCGCAGATGCTGCCTGATCTGTTGAGTTACTCCAGCACTTTGTATCTTTTTATTCATTAGGACCTTCTTTGCCCTCTGGTCTGCTGTCCCGCTGCTGGGCCTGGTCGGGAGTGCATTGCCATTTCCAGCCCATGCATATTTACAGCTACTGGGATGTCGGGTCCCAAAGAAGTCAGCAGGAGGTCAGAGTTTGACTAGAGGCAGGATCTTGCTTTTGTTCTTCTATCTGCAGCAGGAATCTTGGTAAAGCATCCCCATCTTCTCCGGATGTGTTTAATATCTACGCCTGGTTTACTTCAGATGCTTTCAGATTAAAAATTCCCAAGGCACTTTACCCAACAATTTACACAATGCAAAACTGTCACTTTCCAATGAAGAAACAAGGAGTTGCAGATGCTGGTTTATACCAAAGATAGACAAAAAGTGCTGAAGTAACTCAACTGGTCAGAAAGTATCTCTGGAGAAAAAGGATGGGTGCCGTTTCAGGTGCTGATTGTGGATGATCAACCATGATCGTATTGAATGGCGGTGATGGCTCAAAGGGCCGAATGGCCTACTCCTCCTGCACCTATTGTCTATTGTCTATTGTGGGACCCTTCTTGAGACTGGAGGGTCTGAAGTCTGAAGAGGAGTCCCAACCCAAAACATCACCCATACATTTTCTCCATAGATGCCGCATGACCCACTGAGTTACTCTCAATTTCCATTGACTTTGTGCATGGATTAGGATGCCAGATTAGGATCTGCTTTCAAAATCCACCACAGCAGTTGGAGCCCCTTCTTTCAGAAAGTTGTGCTCTGAGGCGGAACGTCAACCTTTCAGCTGTGGAACTTGGATTCAAATCCACCCCCGGCAGGGAGGTCTTCTCACTCTGAGTGCTGTATTGTTCCAGGCTAGCACTGAGCCCTAGCTCGTCGCAACTGAATCATTCATCTGAAATGACACTACACAATTGCACAACAAATCTGCAAGGAATGAAACAATGCGGGGAATGCAGCATTCACAACATACTTCATCTGTCTTGTATTTCAGTCTCAGCTATCGTCTACTCGTGATGCTTGTATGTGCACAATCAAATCTTTTACTAACCCTCATTATTGGGCATCAAAACTGGGCACTAATCTGGAATTTGTGGATCAACGGTGCACTTTCATCATTGTGCCTGCAGCCATTTAGGAAACCAGTTCGCTGTCACCATTAAAGGATAGGGTCCCTGCAAGGGTCTTGCCAGTTGTGCCCACATCATGTAAATAAAGACAAAACAAAGTTGCCCGATCCTGCATCAAATGGCACAAATTTCTGCCTTGGTAAAAACAATGGAGGTAATCACCAAATTGGAGGCACATATTACTCTTGCAAATCAAACAATGTTCAACAGCTGGACTTGAAATGTTAAGAACCAAGATGGTAAATATTGTTGTTTAAACATGTTTACCCCAAACAATAGACAGGCACTCCCCCACTTATGTAAGGGTTATGAATGTTTCCCCATTGGGGATTGTTTAGTTTAGTTTAGTTTAGTTTAGTTTAGTTTAGTTTAGTTTAGTTTAGTTTAGTTTAGTTTAGTTGAGTTGAGTTTAATTTATTTATTATTGTCACATGTACAGTGAAAAACGTTTTTCTTGTGTGCTATCCAGTCAGTGAAAAGATTGAAAAGGATGCTCCAGGCATTGCAGTTAGCAGCAAGCTGAACATAGTCACCATAGAGACACAATGGGACTTTTTGGACTTTGGAAATGGTGCCCAAAACATGTCTGTGCCTGCATGTGTAAGTATGCAAAAAGAACTTCACTGTGCAGTTGCATACAGTATGTGACAAATGAAGCACCGTTGAACTATTGAACGAGGAACTGCAGATGCTGATTTACAAAAAAAGGCACAAAGTGCTGGAGTAACTCAACGGGTTAGGCAGCATCTCTGCAGAACCTTTTGGGTTGGGACCCTGCTTCAGACTGATTGTAATAGTGGGGGGAAAAGCTGGAAGAGAGGTGAGGATGGGGACAAGATGGGGATGATGAAGCTGCATATAAGTGAAGGGCATTTTAATTGCCAAATGGTTGGACAAAGGCCAGAGGTGAAAAGTCAAAATACTGTGAGCGAAGGAGATAAGGAGAGAAGAAGAAGGGGAACAGGGGAACAGGATTGTGAGATAAATTGAATTTAATTTAACACAGCATGATCCTACCGGTGTGAACTTAGGCAAAAGACTCAAAGAGTCTTCTACATTCCTATCAACAACTAGAGAGCGGTCCTGATGTACTATCAACCTCACTGAAGACCCTTGGACTATCTTTAATTGGAATTTATTTTGCATTAAATGTTATTCACTTTATTCTGTATCTGTACACTGTGGATGACATGATTGTAATCAAGTAAAGTCTTTCCGCTGACTCAGTACACGTGACAAAAAACGAAACTAAACTACTAACTAAGTGCATGTCATTCTCATCATTGTTTCATGAGGCAATCAAACTGATGTTGCCTGAGATAGTCAGAATTTAAGGCAAGATACAAAGACGCACCTCCTGCCTCTGCTGCATTGGCAATGAATAAACATTCTTACTTCTCTTCCTCACTATCTCTTTCTTTGTTTATACACACTACATGTTTTTCTACTCTCTACTATCTCTCTCTTTCTCACTTCTCTCTTTAAAAAAAATGAAGTTGTACAGAGAATGTGTCAACATAAATTCGGCACCTGAAAAAAGGTACCACTGTATTGTACTTACTTCTAATAAATAAAAATAAAAAATAAAAAACTTGTAGAATTAGGAATGTTGCCAACTGACCAACTCCAGACTGCAGGAGTATGTGCTGAGGGACGCACTGAAGCTTGGTGCAGCCAACACCAAGGCTCTGTGGGGGAGGACCATAGCCTCGGGTCCTTCCGTTGCTGGACATTGGGGGGGGGGGGTGGGGGGGGGGGGGGGGGGGGGGGGGGGGGGGGGTGTGTGGTGGAGACAGTCCTCAAACTAGAGAAAGGATATTACCCCAGGGGGCCACAAGGGTGGCAAAGCTGCCAGGTATAATTATGGCTTTAGGAAACACAATGCTAATGAATGTATGTATAGCCGCTGAGAATGTCATAAAGTCATCGAGTTATAGAGTGATACAGTGTGGAAACAGGCCCTTCAGCCCAACTTGCCCACATGTCACATGCAACATGTCCTAGCTGCCGGAGGAGTTTTGCGTGGTTCTTGTTTTGTATATAGTTTTTATACCGATTAAAGGTTATTTTGATTTAATAAAATAAACTTGTAGAATTGCACCAGAACTTTGTAAAACTTTTTTTTTTAAAGTCCAATAAGCCTCTGGGGTGATTTTAAAGATTTTCGAGGTGAGAGTTTTGAAAGCCCATTCCCAATTTAACAAGTCTTTAAAAATCTCCTGAAATTGGAGAGTTTTCAAAATATTATCATTTAACAAGCCTCGGAAAGGATATTAAAAGGCATTTTTAATTTAATTTGCATAATTCTAAAGATTTTAAAAATTAATTTAAAATTAACAAACTATTGAAAATCTTCCATCTGGGTCTCAGCCAGTCAATTAGGCCCATTAAAGTATTTTCCTCGGAGAGGAAAATATATTTTTCCTCCACTCAGACATAGTTGCAAATTTTACGGCACACAGTCACTGTAATTACTGGGCAATTAGCACAAGTGCATGCTGCCTAGTTGATTTCTGTATTGATATTGATGCCAGAGGTAGCAGCACCAGACATTTGTTATCTACAGCATCTTTCAGTTTAGTGCATTAAATCATGCGTCCACAGAAATCACAAAGTAAGTCTCTCGGAGAAATTTAGTTTAGTCTAGTTTAGTTTAGAGATACAGCGCCGAAACAGGCCCTTCGGCCCACCGAGTCCGCACAGACCAGCGGTTCCCGGGCGTTAACACTATCATACACACACTAGGGACAATTTACACTTATACCAAGCCAATTAACCTACAAACCCGCACGTCTTTGGAATGTGGGAGGAAACTGAAGATTCTGGAGAAAACCCACGAGGTCACGGGGAGAGCGTACAAACTCCGTACAGACAGCACCCATAGTCAGGATCGAACCCGGGTCGACTGGCGCTGTAAGGCAGCAACTCTGCCGCTGCGTCATCGTGCCACCCAAAATAGTTGATAGAGTACGTTGAGTACGTCTCCCATTATTACTTCCACAGAATTAGAGCAATGCTCAGTGATGGCTCAGTTGCCAAAGACTTCTCCGCGTGACATGAAAGATCGCAAAGTGTTAGTTAGTTTAGCTTATTGTCACGTGTATCGAGGTACAATGAAAAGCTTTTGTTGCAAGCTATCTAGTCCAAATCTGCTTGGTCCAGAGGAGGCTAGGTGGTCTGAGGTGGTCCTTCAGGGTTGAGGATGGCTTGTTCCCACTCCAGTTCTGCGGGATGTGAAGCAAGAGATGAAGCCATTGTCAGACACACAGACTGTGCCACTAGTGCTACTGGAGATGCTTTATGAGTTGGGTGGATGGCTGGTTTGGCAGATGAAGACTTCCTCCCTCTATTGACATTGGGCCTCCATTTGCTGCCACTGAATGTTCATAAGTTATAGGAGCAGGATTAAGCCATTCAGCCCATCAAGTCCACTCCACCATTCAATCATGCTGAACAATCTTTCCCATCTATCTTTCCATTCTCCTGCCTTCTCCCCATAACCCCTGGCACTTGTAATAATCAAGATTTTATCAATCTCCGCCTCGGAAATATACATTGATTTGGGCTCCACAGCCATCTTAGTTTTGTTTAAAGATACAGCATGGAAACAGGCCCTTCGGCCCACCGAGTGTGCACCGACCAGCGATCCCCGCACATTAACACCATCCTACACACACTAGGGACAATTTACACATTCACCAAGCCAATTAACCCACGTACCTGTACCTCTTTGGAGTGTGGGAGCAAACCGAAGATGTTGGAGAAAACCCACGCGGTCTAGGGGGGAACGTGCAAACTCCATACAGGCAGCATAGTCGGGATCGAACCCGGGTCTCCGGAGCTGCAAATGCTGTAAGGCAGCAACTCTACCGCTGTGCCATCGTACTGCCCTTGAACCACAGATTCCACAGATTCACCACCTTCTGACTCTAGACTATTCTCATTGCCAATCCAAATGTTGCTACTCCATCTTGACTAGTCATGGGCCAGAAATCACCATGTGCCCCATTGGGATGTTAAACTTTTTCAAAGAGGCTTTGAGAACATCCTTGAATCCGTTCCTCTATTCGCATGATGATCTCTTGCTGTGTTGGACTCTAAGCAGAGTCTCTATTACAGGAATCCAATTATAATTATGGATTCCGTGCTGTGGAAGGTTCACCCAGGAGAATACCTGACGTTTGTTCTCATGCAAATGGATGCAGAGGAGTTTACAGGGACAACTTTTGTGCTACTTTTCCAATGCTTAGTAGTACCTGTACTTGCATTAGGACCCATGTCTTATCGATCTCTGCCTGCAGGTAAAGTGAGGTTTTCTGCTTGATTAAAGGACTTGATCAGCAGCCACTCCTTTCCTGATATGGCATCACCTGGATCGATGTACAGAAGGTGATGGTGAATTCCACCACTGATATCTGCTGGGAGATCACATCTGAGTTCTGGAAATAGGAATCCATGCTTTCCGCTGTCTCATTGTGGATGTTTATTGTTAGGGTGAGATATAAGCCTATGGATCATACATTTGTCGGGGCGGCATGGCGATGTAGCATGGTGAAAGTTGCTGCTTTACAGCTCCAGAGACCCGAGTTTGATCCTGACTACGGTGCTGTCTGTACAGAGCTTGTATACTCTCTCTGTAACCGTGTGGGTTTTCTCTGGGTGCTCCGGTTTCCTCCCACATTCCAAGGACGTGCAGGTTTGTAGGTTAATTGACGTGTTAATTTTTTCTAGAGTGTAGAATGCAACTAGCGTATGGGTGATTGCTGGTCAGCGTGGACTTGCTGGACCTAAGGACCCGTTTGCACGCTGCATCTCCAACCTAAAAAAAGATGCAGAGGAGGTTTACCGGTTTTCTGCTTGGATTAGAGGATTTCTGCTTCAGATTCAGATTCAGATTCAGATTCAATTTTAATTGTTATTGTCAGTGTACAGTACAGAGACAACAAAATGCATTTAGCATCTCCCTGGAAGAGCGACATAGCAAACGATTTGAATAAATAATAATAAGTGTCCGGGGGGGGGGGGGGGGGGTGGTGATTGGCAGTCACCGAGGTACGTTGTTGAGTAGAGTGACAGCCGCCGGGAAGAAGCTGTTCCTCGACCTGCTGGTTCGGCAACGGAGAGACCTGTAGCGCCTCCCAGATGGTAGGAGGGTAAACAGTCCATGGTTGGGGTGAGAGCAGTCCTTGGCGATGCTGAGCGCCCTCCGCAGACAGCGCTTGCTTTGGACAGACTCAATGGAGGGGAGCGAGGAACCGGTGATGCGTTGGGCAATTTTCACCACCCTCTGCAATGCCTTCTGGTCGGAGACAGAGCAGTTGCCATACCATACTGTGATGCAGTTGGTAAGGATGCTCTCGATGGTGCAGCGGTAGAAGTTCACCAGGATCTGAGGAGACAGATGGACCTTCTTCACTCTCCTCAGGAAGAAGAGACGCCGGTGAGCCTACTTGATCAGAGTAGAGGTATTGTGGGTCCAAGAGAGGTCATCGGAGATGTTGACTCCCAGGAACCTAAAGCTAGAAACACGTTCCACCTCCGTCCCGTTAATGTGGATGGGGGTGTGCGTGCCGCCTCTGGACTTCCTGAAGTCTACAATGAGCTCCTTGGTCTTCTTGGAGTTAAGGGCCAGGTTGTTGTCGGCGCACCATGCTGCTAAGTGCTGGACCTCCTCCCTGTAGGCCAGCTCATCGTTGTTGCTGATGAGGCCAATCACCGTTGTATCATCTGCATACTTGATGATGGGTGTTAGTACCATGTACAGGTGTGCAGTCATAGGTGAAGAGGGAGTAGAGGAGGGGGCTCAGCACACAGCCCTGTGGAACGCCGGTGTTCAGGGTGAGGGTTGAAGAGGTGTGCTTGTCTATCCTCACAGACTGGGGTCTGTTGGTTAGAAAGTCCAGTATCCAGTTGCAGAGGGAGGGGTCGATGCCCAGGTTACCGAGTTTGGTGATCAGTTTTGATGGTATAATGGTGTTGAATGCTGAGATGTAATCGATGAACAGCATTCTTACGTAAGTGTCTCTGTTGTCGAGGTGGGAGAGGGCGGAGTGAAATGCCGTTGAGATGGCATCCTCCGTACTCCTGTTCTTGCGGTAGGCAGACTGATAGGGATCCAGTGTGGGGGGTAGGCAGCTTTTGAGGTGTGTCAGGACCAGCCTCTCGAAGCACTTGGTGATGATGGGGGTAAGTGCAACTGGGCGGAAGTCGTTGAGGCTTGCCGCAGTGGAGTGTTTTGGCACTGGCACGATGGAGGTGGTTTTAAGGCAAGTGGGGACAACTGCTTGGGCAAGTGACAGGTTGAAGATGTCAGTCCAGACGTCTGTCAGCTGCGCAGCACAGGCACTGAGCACGCGCCCGGGGATGCCATCAGGGCCAGCAGCCTTACGTGCATTAGTCCTACTTAGTGCCACGTATACGTCGTAGGGGGTGAGTGTGAGGGGTTGGTGATCGGCAGGAAGCACAGCCTTGATGGCTGTCTCTAGATTGTCCCTGTCGAAGCGGCCATAGAAGTGATTAAGCTCCTCAACGCGTCGCTGGATGTGGGGGTGGTGTTGGAGGGTCTGTAGTCCGTGATGGCCTGGATGCCTTGCCACATGCGTCGGGGGTCGGAGTTGTTGTTGAACATCGGGCCACCCGGGGCGGCGACTGCGGGTGCTCGGAAGGCCCCGACCACAGATGAACACGGAGGGGAGGCTGACTGGTGCCTTCCTCACCTTGGTGCCATTTACGTTATGTTGTGTCGTGGACTTTCTGTGTTTGTGCTTTTTTTAATTCAATTTCAATTTTATTTTTAATATGTTTTATTATTTATTTATTATTATTTTTAATTTTTTTTATGATACTGCCTGTAAGGGAAATTCATTTCGTTGTCTCAAATTGAGACAATGACAATAAATTTGAATACAATACAATACAATACAATGAAGTGCTCCTCAATCCTGAGCTTATGGCAGTGCGTGGCCTTCCTGATGCCCCTCTTCAGGTTAGCCCTGGATGAACTGTAGGCTCGAGCATCGCCTGACCTGAAAGCGGTGTCCCGTGCTTTCAGCAGTAGCCTGACCTCGCTGTTCATCCATGGCTTCTGATTCGGGTATATGGTCACCTGTTTGAGGGAGGTGACACTATTGATGGTGGAGTTTATAAAGTCCAGAACAGAGGATGTGTAGGAATCAATGTCCGTGTGAGAGTCAAGGGTGGCCTGGGCTGCAAACGCCTTCCAGTCAGCGTTTCCAAAACACTGCTGAAGTGTGAAGTCCGCTTCCTCTGACCAGACTTTAACTGCTTGGATTAGTGGGAGAGGTTGGATAGTCTTGGATTGTTTTCTCTGCAACGTCGACGGTTGAGGGGAGACTTGATAAAAGCATGTAAAATGATGACAGATAGGATAGACAGTCAGAACCTTTTTACCCGGGTGGAAATGTCCAACATGAGAGGGCATAGATAGAAGGTGAGAGGGGATGGTTTAGCCAGTTCAGTGCCACCTCCGCAGTTATGGCCAATTGTAAAAAAAAGTTGGTAGTGAACAGGTTAATGGAGATGTATGGGACAAGTTTTTTACACAGAGAGTAGAGGGGCCATGGTGGTGGCGGAGGCAAATGCCATGGTAGTGTTTAGAAGGCTTTTAGATAGGCACATGGAAGTGCAGGTAATAGCAGCATATGGACCATGTACTAGGCAGATGAGATCAGTTTAACTTGGCATCATGTTGTTCAAGAAGGAACTGCAGATGCTGGAAAATCAAAGGTACACAAAAAAGCTGGAGAAACTCAGCGGGTGCAGCAGCATCTATGGAGCGAAGGAAATAGACAACGTTTCAGGCCGAAACCCTTCTTCAGACTGATGTAGATTATAATTCAGACTAAAATAGATAAATCGGCATCATGTTTGGCACAAACATTGTGAGCCAAAGGGCCTGTTCCTGTGCTGTACTGTTCTATGATCTATTGTGACTCACGGCAGGAATATTCCAGGAAACAAGGTAATGTCCACAGGTTGATCATGGATAGGGCAAGCTGGAGCAATCCATTCTCACACTGTAAATTCTGCATCGATAACTCAGCAGAGTTAAAATGCCACATGTTGGCTGAAGAAGTTTCCAAACCCGAAATATCACCCGATCCATGTTCTCCACAGATGCTGCCTGACCTCAATCAATCAATCAACGGCTTTATTGTCATTCAAAAATACAACAAATGCAAGTCTGAACAGAATTTTGTTGCATCTGGCTCACCGTGCAACATAAAATAACAAAAGGATAAAATAGATAAAAAGATAAAATAGATAATAGTGGTGGCACATGATATGGAATCGGGGGAAGAAGCTGTTGCAGAACCTGGCCGTACTGCTCCTTTTACTGCGATATCTTTGGCCCGAGGGCAGCAGAGTGAACAGTCCATGATGGAGATGTGTGGGGACTTTTATAATGCTGTTGGCCTTGGACAAGCTATGTTTGCACGCAATGTCCCGGATTGAAGGAAGAGAAGTCCCGATGATTTTTTCAGCCGTCCTCACCACTCTCTGCATGGACATCCAGTCGGAGGCTTTGCAGTCCCCAAACCATACAGAGATGCAGCTGGTCAAAATGCTCTCTATGGTGCCCCTGTAGAAAGTGGTGAGGATGGGATGGGGGAGGTGAGCTCTTCTCATCCGGCGCAGAAAGTGCAACCGCTGCTGCGCTCTCTTAACTAGTGATGCGATGTTTTGTGACCAGGTCAGACTGTTTGTGGTCTACACCCCCATGAACTTATTGCTACTGACCAACTCCACATCGATGTCATTAATGTGTACTGGTGTGTGACTGTGCCGGTTTCTCCTGAAGTCAACAATGACCTCCTTTGTTTTGCCAACATTCAGGATCAGATTGTTCATGTTGTACCAGTCCACCAGTTGTTTCACCTCCTCCCTGTAAGCCAGTTCATTGTTGTCCCAGATAAGGCCCACCACTGCTGTGTCATCTGCGTACTTCATGATGTAGTTTGTAGTAAACCTGGCACAACAGTCGTGGGTGATCAGGGTAAACAGCAGTGGACACAGGACGCAGTCCTGAGGGGAACCGGTGCTCAGAGAGATGATGTTGGAGGTGTTTTTTCCAACCCGCACTGACTGGGAATGTGGGAGGAAACCGGAGTACCCGGAGAAAACCCACGTGGTCACAGAGTGTACAAACTTCGTACAGACAATACCCTGGATCAGACCTGGGTCTCTGGTGCTATAAGGCAACAAACTCTACTGCTGAACCACTATCCTCTCCAAAGCCTTTCCTAAAATGTGGTTACCAAAACTGCGCACAATACTCCAAATGCAACCTAAGCAAAGGCCTATAGAGCTGCATCCTAACTTCCTAACTCTTATAGTATAACATCAGTATGGGGACGAGGTATGTGTACTCCAGAGGTATCACTATGACCAGAATGTTTCATGATCACAAGATTGTATGTGTACATCAACTGGAGATGCTTATTGCCACTGTCAGATCCAAAATGCTGACAGTGGATCATTTCCAGCTCTCCCTCTGTTCAACCTTTGTTTGTTAAACCAATTTGACAGGTTGGAATTTTTCTAATTTAGAGGAAGCCCCAAGGGTCAGCACGACCAAGAGCAGGAGCCACCAAAAATGTGGCCAGAGTTAAGTTTACTTCTAAGACAGACGCAAAATGCTGGAGTAACTCAGCGGCTCAGACAGCATCCCTGGAGCAAAGGAATAGGTGACGTTTCGGGTCGAGACACTTCCTCAGACTAACATCTTCAGAAGTAATTTTTTACTTCAGATGTGTTCAAACACGGATCGCCAACAAGCGGGATTAATGTAAATAAATATGTCCTGCTAGGATGTGATTGAACGGAGAAAAGGTACACACACATAGAAAAAACAGTTCTCGTTCCACCTCATTACTTTATCCAAGTAATCAGCCCAAACTTGTCCCATTACAAAAAGTTCAATTGCTAAACTTAGTTAGAGGCTCCAGAAATTCAATCATATATGAAGTAAAATGGGAAGTGAGTTAGCTTGGTCTGCAGGTAAATTTTTTCAATGTCATTTTGTTTCCTGTTATCTCTCTCCAATGGCTCGTTTAATTTGCTATTGCACTGTTGTGTTGGTGAGATAGTCCTGTTCATTTACACCTTTATTTGCCACCGTAAAGCACTCAGTTTTCCAGATGCAATATCACGTTAGCATAAATGAGACCCGCCTGAAGTAGGCCTCATGTGGATTTGATGTCCTGGCGCCTGCTATTGAAACAGTGGGATGGTGACATAAAGATTATTTAAATGCATATATACCTCCTCAATGACCCAAGTTAGTTGTCAATGGCAGGAAACACTCATGTTGCTCTGCTCCACAATAATTTAGGCATTTAAATTCAGTTTTGTTCTCCCACCAGCTGTTTTGGCCGACTGTGCAACATCAAAACAAAGGACGAAAATTATTAACAGGTTAACCATATAACCACATAACAATTACAGCACGGAAACAGGCCATCTCGGCCCTACAAGTCCGTGCCGAACAATTATTTCCCCTTAGTCCCACCTGCCAGCACTCATACCATAACCCTCCATTCCCTTCTCATCCATATGCCTATCCAATTTATTTTTAAATGATAGCAACGAACCTGCCTCCACCACTTCCACTGGAAGCTCATTCCACACCGCTACCACTCTCTGAGTAAAGAAGTTCCCCCTCATGTTACCTCAGGTTAAAGTCCTCATCAGGGAAACTGCCTTTGGTGAGGTCGAATCAGAATTGGGCCCATTTATATAATTGATAAGTAGTTTTTACTGAATAGTTATACTTGGAGTGAAGAATGACATGGAGGACCAGAGGATGGACACAGAATGCTAGAGTACAGCGGGACAGGCAGAGAAGGAACGGGTGATGTTTCGGGTTGAGACCCTTCTTCAGGCTGAGAGTCAGTGGAGAGGGAAACTAGAGATATGGAAGGGTAAGGTGTGAAAATGACAGCACAAAGTAGACAAGGTTTTCTGAATCCTCTCCTCCTTTAGAAAATAGTCTTCGCCTTTATTCCTACTAACAAAATGCGTGGCCGCTGTGTTGTATATTAGCTGGAAACATATTTTAATCTTTGTATCTTAGTCATTGGGTGGCACATTAGAGTAGAGGTAGAATTGCTGCCTTACAGGGTCAGGGACTACGGTTGCTGTCTGTATGGAGTTTGTATGTTCTCCCCGTGACCTGCGTGGGTTTGTCTCCAAGATCCCCCCCCCCCCCCCCCCCCCCCCCCCCCCTCCCCCCCCCCCCCCCCCCCCCCCCCCCCCCCCCCCCCCCCCCCCCCCCCCACACTGCAAAGACGTACAGGTTTGCAGGTTAATTGGCTTGGTATAATTGTGTAAATGTAACAATTGTTCCTAGTGTGTGTAGGGTAGAGTTAATATGCGGGGATCTCCGGTCGGCGCGGACTCAATGGGGCCGAAGCGCCTGTTTCCCGCACTGTAACACTAAACTAAACTAAACACTCCTGGTAGGTTGAAGTTCTAATGCAGTACAGAGTGACTACTTCACTGTCAGAGATGCCGTCTCTCTCGTGAAACATTAAACTGTCCCTGTCTGCTTCACTAAGTAGACATAAAACGTCTCATTGCACGAAGCAAAGAGGAGTGGTTATCCCGGGTGTCCCGACCCCTCGCTCAATATCTAAAACAGATGGCCCCACTGCGATCACATTGCACTTGGTGGGAGCTTGCGGTGTGCCTACATTACAGCAGTCACTGCACTTAAAAAGCACTTTGCTCACTGTAAAAAAATGTTTTTAATTTAGTCAAAATAAACTTTATTCGGGTTAAAAAATATGTACACAATAAAGAATGGCGCAAAAAATTATTCTGACATTCTCAGCGGCTGTGTCTACATTCATTAGCATTGTATTTGGTAGAGTTCACAGAAGTTTCATTATGTTCGACACCTTTGCCGCTCATGTGGCCCCCCAGGGGTGATATCCCTTCCCTCGTTTGAAGGGCGTCTCCACCACACCCTGCCCCTCTCTCCCCCATCCCCCACCTCCGCAATGTCCAGCAGCGGAAGGGCCCTAGACTGTGGTCGTCCCCCACTGAGCCTTGGCGTTGGCTGCACCAAGCTTCAGTGCGTCCCTCAGCACGTACTCCTGCAGTCTGCAGCGGGCCAGCCGGCAACATTCCCTAAAGATGTTTCGGGTAACTGGAAGGGGGGGGGGGGGGGGGGGTGCTTTGTTACCGCCAATCTCTCTTGATTAAAACAGGGATAGGGGTTTTATCGCATGGCGGACTCCTGTTGCGTTTTAAAGGCTGCCTTAGTGGGATGAGGGAACGGGAGGAAGAAACTGTTGTTCATCTTTTGACAGCACTCAGCTTGGCTACAGAAATGGGCAACAACGGCAGTGTTGCTGCCTTACAGTGCATTCAGCGCCAGAGACCCAGGTTCGATCCCGACCATGGGTGCAGTCTGTACAGAGTTTGTTCGTTCCCCCTGTGACCGCGTGGGTTTTCTTCGGGATCTCAGGTTTCATCCCACATTCCAAAGACATACAGGTTTGTCGGTTAATTGGCTCCGTATCGATGTAAAATAGTAAGATTAAACAAGAACTTACCAGTTTGAAGTTTGATCTGTATTTTACGAGGAGTTACGATGAGGGATTACGTGAAGAGCCCGCTCAGCACGCATGCGCGGCATACTTCAAAGCAGCGGTGTGGAATCACAGATAGACACAGTTATTGAAGTAAACATAGTAAAGACAAGGAGACATCAGTTTATCAGTTTGATCCATATTATTGAGGGTGGGAGCGGAGGGCATGTAATCCCTCATCGTAACTCCTCGTAAAATACAGATCAAACTTCAAACTGGTAAGTTCTCGTTTAATCTTACTATTTTACTTCAGAGTCACGTGAGTGATTCCGTGAAGACTTCAAAGCTCTGTGATTTCAAACCGTGTAACAGTTATTACTTCACGCACTGCCGAAGTCCTTGAGGGAGGAAGTGTGTTATCGTAATCAACCAATGAATCTGTTTGTAGAAAAACACAATGGTATTTTTTAACAATAACAACAAAGAAATTAAATTGCTCCCCTGGGCTTAAATTAAATATTTGCAGTCTGTAAAGTCTTTCCTGCAAATAAAACAGGTTTTGCCAATGGCTTATTATAAAATTTCTGAACGGTCTTTCCCCCGACCATTCTGCTGTAGCCAGGATGTGGTCTATAGGCACGTCCATTATTTTAGCCGTCGACGTGGATGCTGCCCTGGTGGAATAAAATTTGTACATGTTAGTGTTTATCCCAGCAGTTTTTAGCACCTGCTTGAGCCATCTCGCAATGGTTTGGCTCGTCACCCGACCATAGGTTTTTTATGACTGACCCACAAGGCTTTTCCTCTCCCTCGAATATTTTGGTTGTGTCTATGTAGGATAGTAGGTGGGTCAAGGCACATAACCGTGGTTCTGGTGGGTAAGCCCGGAATTCCACGACTGGATTAGGTGTTCCTGGTCTGCTCTGTTTGATCAGTCCCTGGATAACGACAGAGATCTGGTCTGGAGCTGTGAGCATGCTGTCCAGTCGCAATAGGTGTAGTGACTGGACCCTCTGTGCAGATACAAGTGCCATCAACATGAGTGTTTTGAGCATAGATTGTTCCAGGTGACTGGACCCTCTGTGCATCACCTGAGGTAAGTGCCACACTGACATCCCATATATGGGTGTACCTTTTGAGGTTAGAGTTGTAAATCTTCATTAATTTGAGGGACCCCATGGCTGGTGGGAGCTTGTTTTAAATAGACAGACAGGGCAATTCTAGCTGTGTTGATGGCTCTGTAGCTGGTCCTTCATCGTGGTGAAGGTTCGCCAGGAATCCCAGTTTTGGTATTGTAGCGGTTTAGTATGTCCCTGTATCCCAGTATTTTCGGAGGTGCTAACATGGTGTTGACGGTTTGTTATGATAATCCACCAGTCCCAGAAGTGGTTTGTGCAGAATCTGCAACCCAGGATTTTGATTTTTGTATGGCACGGGTGGCTTGTGCCCGACACTGGGTGTTAATAACTCTGGGTCACTGGGGAATACCATCGGAGCTTACCATGTCATGGAGTATTGGGAACCATGGCTGTGTAGGCCATAGAGTACTATCAAAATACCTGAAGCAGAGTCCATTTGATTTTGC
This sequence comes from Leucoraja erinaceus, assembly GCF_028641065.1. Lineage (NCBI taxonomy): Eukaryota > Metazoa > Chordata > Chondrichthyes > Rajiformes > Rajidae > Leucoraja > Leucoraja erinaceus. The sequence goes on along the minus strand of NC_073399.1, from coordinate 17,141,812 downwards.
TTAGTCCCTGACTGGAGCCAGAAGGGAGGAAATGCATAGAAGAAGAATTTCTCCAATGGCAAATGCATCTACCACTGCTGCGTCAAGGTCTGGTTCCCAAGCGACATACATAGGTACCTGGTGATTTAGCCTTGATGCAAATAAATCTCTCGCGTGCCATATTGCTTGATAACTTTTGCCCAAAAACTGTCTGCCACTGATTTTGCTTACCTGGCAGGTAAGTTACTGATAGCCAAATATATCTTTGGATACACCATGCCAAATTGTGTTGAATGATGCCCATATGGTTAATGTAGGCCACCATGTATCTATTTTTGGTCCATCAAACTACTTGTGCTGGATAAAGGCTCCCCAGCCTTGAGCACCGAATTATGTAGCCAAACCGGAAGTGAGTAATGCTGCTACCATGTCGTTTTTTTCCCAATTACTCTTCCCAATTACTCTGTTACTTGTCGAGTAGTTGGTAGTTTGTTGACCATTAAATTGTTGCATGATTGTGCCAATTCAACTATTTTGTCTCTTGGCAACGTTACAGTCACGTAGACTGAATTAATTGTGAATCCCAAGTAGTCCATGATTGTGGCTGGCTTCAACTTAGATTTATCTGGATGTAAGACAATCCCATGGTTTCGAATAACTGTTTTGTAGCTGATACAGCTAACAGTCAATTCCATGGTCTTGCCTACCATTTAAGATATCATCAAGATATGCCATGACAATATGTTTTTGTCTTCTGAATATTGCCAGAGCTGGTTTTAGTGTCTTGGTGAACAATCTTTGGCTGATGTGAACCCATTGGGTAACGCTTTAAACTGCTATAGCTGCCCCATCCAGGTAAATTTCAGGTGTCTGCGATGATCCTTGTGAATGGTACTAAATAGTAAACATCTTTAAGATCAATGCTTACCATGAAGTATTATTTGGAATTTAGTTGTTTGGCAGTAACAACCGTTTCCATTTTGAAAAGTATATACTTAACAAACATATTTAGTGAAGTTAAGTCAATGATGATGCAACATCCACCATCTTTTTTGGGTTTAGTGAATATATTTGATACGAATTGCAAGGGTTCAGGTTTTTCCATGATACCCTTTGTAATTAGTCTCACCAGTTCAGCTTGTCCCTCTCGTTTCTTTAACGGAGAGGGGAAAATACCCTCTGGGGTGAATGTTGACCTGGTGGCAATTTTTCTAGTATGAATTGTATTTGTATCCACTAATGCCATTGAGTATATACTGATCACTCGTGATAGACTCCCATGTATTAGTATTACTCTATATGCTGGTAGGAACCAGATCCACCTACCTCCATGGTTATGAGTATTTCTTCTGTGTCCTGCCGGTCCAACGAGTCTTGCACGTCGTCTGACGTGGCGGTGATGTTGGGGGGTGGCACATTTTCCATGGGGTCCGCTCTGGGCCCTGGTCTAAAGAAAGACTTTCGGTGATAGAATGCGGACCCCGAGCTTTCATCAGTCCCATATGGTAGACGTCGACTGATGGACGCGATGGGGTGCTGCTGCGTAGGAATTATTGTTTTTGGTTTGCTCGTCCCGGCCCTGCCCTCATGAGACCGAAAGTTTTTTAAAACCTTTTTCATGTCCTTCATATGCTTTGTGAGGTTTTTGCCAAAGAGCAGCTGGTCTGGCTCAGTGGCTGGGGTTTTGCACAACCCCGCAAATGTAGGATTTTTATGGCAGGTCTTATGATTTGTTTACGAAGGTTGTGGTCATCTCCGTATTTGTCCACGGAACGAGGAAAACGATGTGATGGCTGACGTCAGGCTTTTAACGGCCTCCTGCACGTGGGGTTTCCACGTAGCGGTCCACCACACCTAGCAGCTCTTCCTGTTCCTGCACCCCTTGCATACTCCCGAGATCTTCAGCCATTGTCCCCTGTTCTTGACCAGCCCAGTCCTGGTCACCAAAGCTACCCTCGGGTAAGGAGGAAGCAATGGACAGTGCACAAGGCACTGTGGAGGGAGTGCCTGAACTCCCCCTGCGTGAGCGCCCCTCACGAAGCGTGTCTCGCTGAAGCTCCTGCTCAAGGAGCCGCTCCATGCGGCTCAGGCGGTGTCTCCCCTCCCCGTGCGGGTGGAGAGACGTCCCCGTCCGACAAGTCGGAGCCACCGGCCGGCTGCCTCTTCCGTGCCTTTACTTCCAGCCCGCTGCTCAGGCGCTAGCGGGGCTGGGCTCGGCACGGTGTTGGGAAATAGCGGAGCGCCCGGTAAGCGATCCTACTGCCTTGTTGCTGCCCCCCCCCCAGATGGAACGCTCCTCCGTGGAGTCGAGCGGGGAACAGGTTTGTCTAAGAGCCTTTCTTCTCTGCCTGAAAGCAGAAGGCTCCCTGTGAAAGATAAACCCGACCTCAGCTTACCTGACGGTCCATTCTTTCACCTCCTAGCGGGAGCGCCTGACTCCCGCTGCGCCGCTGTTGCTCTGCTGAACGTAATGCCGCGCATGCGTGCTGAGCGGGCTCTTCACGGAATCACTCACGTGACTCCGAAGTAAAATTGTCCCTCGTGTATGTGTCAATGTGTGGACTCGGTGTTTCCGCTGTGTATCTCTAAACTAAACTAAACTTAATGTGGTGACTCGGGCACACACACACTCACGTGAAGAACACACCTCTATGTCTGAGCACTAAGGCATGCTAGAAGCTGTTCTGAGTTTCAGAATTCAGTGAGTGTTGCCAGAAATCAGGAACTCTGCCAATAACATCATTTGGATTCCCAGGCAGAAAAAGTGCCCATCTCATTTATTGGAAACAGCCTGGGTTTCCAGCTGGTATTAACTATTGGAAATAAATCTCCTGCAGATTTAAAAGATAGACTTGCATTTTCACAACACCTTTTACGATTTAAAAAATATCCCACAGCACTTCATGGCGAATCGTCTTCATTTGAAGTGTAGTCACTGTAACTGCTGCGTTGGTATCACGGCAGCCAATTTATGCGCAGCCAACTCCCACAGTGGTAGATGGATGGACGTCGGCCAGCACGCAAGGGGGAATTCCTTTGTGATTCATCATAAAGCACCGGGGCACTGCTTTCTTGCATCCACCTGAGAGAGCAGATGGGGCAGGTTTAACATCTCATGCAAACAACAGAAGCTGAAAATTCAAAGTAAGAGCGCGTAGGACGGATAATGTTATTCCTCCCGGTGCGGAGCTGACATATGGCTGGCCAAGATGGATAGTGCTCTGTTGCACTCGGAGGCTGTGCTTGGATGATGTTACTGCGCTGCGCCTGAGAGCCGTTGTGGAGACGTCCCACCTGTTACAGTGAATGCACACTCCTGCCTCTGTGTAAAGCTCTGTGTACTCTGGCACCAGGGTGGATTTTGGAAATGTTTTGAGAAGCAGAGGATAACTCCAAACATTTCAGACAACACTGGTGCAGTTGATAAAGTGGACAAGAGACCTACAGATACGAGAGCACTGATTTGACAGGCTCGAGTTACGGCCCAGGTTCTGCCGATCTCCATCTCCCTGAGCCAGCCATCCTGAGGGGATATTATAGTACTCTGCTATAACATTACATCGGGACATGATATCATCGTTGCCCAATAACATTGAATGCTGCTGCAATGGACAACATTTCACGGCAATGTGAAAGTGACCATGCACTTCACCTACTGTAAATCGCAGATTAAAGTGCGATGTGGTTCTTTTGTTAAAGTATGTATCTTATTCAGTCTCCTCGATACCAGGACAGTCAACTTTATCTTGCATTGTTATGGTTCACTGATATCTCCATGCAGTTGGTGATGTAATCTGGTTATTATACAATGCTATCCATCCACACACCCATGATAACGCTCCCATCTGGTGACTTGCAGACACTGGAGTGCAGAGAACATTAAAAGGAACTGATTGCAAGATAAATAACAGAGTGCACTTAAAATCAGAAATCAAAGCCCTGAAGGGAACAATATAAAAGAATGAGCCTTGAACCTGTATGTGCATAAAGTGTGGATTAGCACATTGCATTCCATAGATCCTATATGTTACATTTACATTTTGGTCTCATTTATTTCGAGAGGAATCGAATATAAAAACAGGGATGTAATGTTTAGGCTTTATAAGGCAGTGGTTAGACCACATCAGGAGTATTGTGACAACTAGGATGGGGGAGGGATGTAGAGATAGGGAAAGCAAGGGTTACTTGAAGTTAGAGAAGTGAATATTCATAACACTGGGGTGTAACCTGCACAAGCAAACAATGATGTGCTGTTCCTCCAATTTGCATTGGGCATCACTCTGTCAGTGGAAGATGTTCACTTGCACCTCCTCCAACCTCATCTACTGTATCCGCTGTTCCAGGTGTGAACACCTATATATTGGTGAGACCAAGCGCAGGCTCAGAGATCGTTTCGCTGAACACCCCCACTCAGTCCGCATAAACCTACAAGATGCTTTAACTCCTTCTCTCATTCACACACTGAATGTTCTGTCCTGGGCCTCCTCCACTGTTAGAGTGAGGCCCAGCGCAAATTGGAGGAACTCTTATTTCATTTGCGTAGTTTAACCCTTGCTTTCCCTCTCTCTCCCATCGTTCCTCAAATCCCAGTTCGCTGACCAGCCTGACTGTCCTCCCGATTACATTTTATCTTGGTATGCCTCATTATCACTTTCCCCGGCTAAAAAAGATCCATTCTACATATTGTTTGACCTGCGTCCCCTTTGATCTTTCGTTTTTACATCCACATCTCTGTGTCTCCCTCTCCCATGAGTCAATCTGAAGAAGGGTCTCGACCCGAAATATGACCCATCTCTTCTATCCAGAGATGCTACCTGTCCCGCTGAGTTGCTCCAGCATTTTGTGTCTATCTTCGAAGTAAACCAGCACCAGCAGTTCCTTCCTCCCCATTGTTTACATGAGTGCGGGTTCACATAAGTGGTCTATTGTGTAAGTCAGGGAGTTATCGAACATAATGCTCATCAGAAAGATTTAATCGGAACCTGAGGGGTAACTTTTCCACGCAAAGGGTGATAGGTATATGGAACGAGCAGCCGGAGGAGGTAGTTGAGGCAGGCACTATCGCAATGTTTAAGAAACATTTAGACAGGTACATGGATAGGACAGGTTTGGAGGAATATGGCCAAACACAGGGAGGTGGGACCTAAATTCCCTCTCCCCTGCCATTGCATTGTTGATCCCACAGGGCAAGTGTTTTAGTCACCAGCTTGTTTGAACAATTCAACACTCGCACAGTAACGACAATCTCTGCATTCAGATTCCAATGGCTCAGCTCCCACTTTAATGCGTGGATTTGTGTGCATCTTCAAGTTCAAACCTGTGAGCGAAACACCGTGACAATGCTTTTGCATCTATATTCTTTGACAAAATTGTGATTTTATTTGGAAGATTAGAGCAGGATTTACAGCTGTGATGGCATTTGTTTAACAACAACAAAAATCGATTTTCAAAGCATAAATACCTTAAATACAGCACCAGCAAAAACGTACAAATGTGATCTCCTTTTACAGAGAAGCAAGTCAAATCATTTCTTAGAACCTTGTGTTGCTACGTCATGGCTGGTTGTCCCTTTAATTACAATCCTTTAGCTATTTTTGCTCTATCCTTTAATATCCATTCTATTCACATTACTATTTCCCATTACACTTCCAATTTAAATCTGATTCTGTGGAACATCCAATATAGCTTTCCATAAACCAGCAGCAGTTCCTTGTTTAATATCCGTAGTTTTCCATTCTATTCCACGGACGTCAATGTTCCAGCTTTCCACTAAATGGTGTATCGTTTATCTTTGGCTTGCTTGTATTCATGTATAGTCTTTTCCCTGACTGGTAGCATGGAAATGAAAGCTTTTCACTGTACCTCAGTCCACGTGACCATAACAAACTAAACTAAATTAAACCAATCTAATGTTTGGTCGCAGCAAAATTATTTGTTTGATTTTAATTTATCTAGTTTAATTCTACTTTCAGGTTTGTCCCTTCATGTTCTTGATGCGTAAAATGAATCAGGAACATGATTTTATTCATTGCCATGGGATGGCCCAATGGCACTGCGGTAGAGTTGCTGCCTTACAGCGCCAGAGACCCGGGTTCAATCCTGAGTTTGTACGTTCTCCCCGTGACCTCCAAGATTTCTCCAAGTTTTCTCCAAGATCTTCGGTTTCCTTCCACACTCCAAAAGACGTACAAGTTTGTAGGTTAATTGGCTCGGTATAAATGTAAATTGTCCCTAGTGTGTGTAGGATAGTGTTAATCTGTGGTCCGCGGACTCCGTGGGCTGAAGGGCCTGTTTCAACGCTGTATCTCTAAACTAAGCCATAGTGTTTCAAGATCCTCAGTCCAAATAATTTACCAGTCACCAGATTCCATTCTCCCCTTACCAGTTTATTATCACACTTATTATATTAAAACATCTGCCGTTAATCAGTAATCTTCACCACTCTTCAAATTTTTTCCACAATTAATTTTCCCTGCTCGAAACTGTAACTGAAGCATTCGAAAAATTTATTATACTTTTCTCTCTCCCAAAATCTCGGCCCATCTAAACATCGAATGGGAAATTGTGGATCCAACCTGGGTCCAGATGCTGTGGATTCCCATAAAATCCCTTTCATTCACAGGATTTTACTGTCTCAGTTATCCTGTTAAACAATTAGCTCACGGATTCTTCACAGTGGTTTGCTGACTCTCTTTAATCAACTCATGCCTTCCCATGTGCATGGATTAACCTGATGGTGCTTCTGTGAACCACTTATGTGTATTCCACGTATGTATGGAGGTTGGGAGATCATGTTGCAGTTATATATGACGTTGGTGAGGACGCATTTAGAGTATTCATAATCATAATTTATTAGCCAAGTATGTTTTGCAACATACGAGGAATTTGGTTTGTCATACAGTCATACCAAACAAGCAACAAGACATGCAACTACATAAAAATTTCTCCCACGGTCGGGGATGTCGAAACATCCGCAGTCGGGGAAATTGAAGCTCCCGCAGCCGGAGATCGAAACTCCCACGTCGCGGAGATCAATGCTCCTGCGATCAGGGTGGTCGAAGCTCCTATGATCGGGGAGGTCAAAGCTCCCGCGGCTTGGAGCTCTCGAAGCCAGTCCCTACCCAGGGACCGCGAGCTCCACATTATTAAAGTCCGCAGGCCCCCGTGGTTGGAGCTTCTGACGTCAATCCCTGGCAATGGGATCGCCAGCTCCCAGATGTTAAGTCCGCAGCTCCCGTGGTTGCAACTCCCGAGATCCCAGCAAGAGGCCGCCAGCTCCACGATGTTAGGCTGCAGTGCAGACGGAGATACGACATGGAAAAAGTCGCATCTCCGTCGAGGAAAGAGATTAAAAAAGTATTGTGTTCATTTCTGGGCACTATGTCATAAGATGTTGTCAAGCAGGAAAGAGTATAGGGAAGATTTACCAGGAAGTTGCCAAGACTTGAGGGCCTGAGCTATAGGGAGAGGCTGATAAGAGGTACTGAGGTATTGAACAGGCTAGGACTCTATTCCTTGAAGCGCAGGTGGATGAGGGATGATCTTGTAGAGGTGCACAAAATTATTAGAGGAATAGATCGGGTAAGCACACAGAGTCTTGCCCAGAATAGAGGAATCAAGGTTTAAGTTGAAGGGGGAAAGATTTAATAGGAATCTGAGGGGTAACTTTTTCACACAAAGGGGGGTGGGTGTATGGAGAACAAGCTGCCTGGGGAAGTAGTTGAGGCAGGTTCTATCGCAACATTTAAGAAACATTTAGACAGGTACATGGATAGGATAGGTTTAGAGGAATTTGGGTCAAGCAGGTAGGACTAGTATAGTAGGGACATGCTGGAGAGATGTTGCCAGGGCTAGAAGGTCTGAGCTATAGGGAGGGGTTGAGTAGACAGGGACTATTCCCTGGAGCACAGGAGAATGCGGGGTGATGTTACAGAGGTGTATAAAATCATTAGAGGAATAGATCGAGAAGATGCACAGTCTCTTGCCCAGAGTAGGCGTATCGAGGACCAGAAGTCATAGGTTTAAGGTAAAGGGGAAAGGATTTACTAGGAATCTGTGGGGTACGATTTACCACACAAAAGATGGTGGCTGTATGGAACAAGCTGCCAGAGTAGGTAATTGAGGCTGGGACTATCCCAACATTTAAGAAACAGTTAGAAAGATACATGGATAGGACTGGTTTGGAGGGATATTGGCCAAGCGCAGGCAGGTGGGATTAGTGTAGCTGGGACATGTTGTTCGGTGTGGGCGTTGGGCCAAAGGGCCTGTTTCCACTCTGTTGTACTCTATGACTCTATGTAACACATGCACTAGAGATGCTTTGGTGCATTCTGCAAAAGCCTATGTATGTTTAAATGTTGACATTGTGATCAATACACATTCAGTGTACATTTGCAATGTAACAATTTACTGCTTGAGTCATGTATACGATTTGTATTCATATAGTCTTACTCCAGAATAACATCAAAAAATGACGATAACTGAAAATCGAAACAGTCATCCACAATAACCATCGTATTAAAACATAGGTGTTAAATGTCAACCTCAGTGAAAATATTAATATCCTTGTTGAGAAAGATATACAGGATTTCACAAGTGAATTGCTTGGCGATTCACCAGTTGTTTGGGGCGAGCGTTATACAGCAGTGATCTCTGAGACTAATGTGACTGACGTCTCTCTGTTGCCAGAGGATTTGCAACAGTTTAAACATACCATCATTGCAGGTATCAGACCCCGATGCTTTCTTCAAAGGTAGATATTCCTCACGATATTAAAAGAAACATTTAAATTTGTGATTAAGACAAACTGCTCCTTGTCCAAAATGTTGAACAAAGATAAATTATGACAGGGCACATCTTTGATCAATAAATGTGATGTTCTATCAGGTACAAGTGACAAGAAGGGATGAATGCAATTAATTTTTAACTACCACAAACCAATGGGGAAGTTTAATTATTCATTAAACAAGACCCTACATCTCCTTCTAATGAGATGTGAGGGAGTTTTTCATTAATGTTAAACTCACTCTGTGTTTCATGTCCATGTTAGTTAAGAGACAGGGTCATTCTGATGGGCCAGTGGAGGTGGGATTAAGTGATAACATCTAAAAGTAATTTATATCTAAATTAAATAAAATACATTGTGTACAACTATGTGCATAAAACAGGCTTCTCCTGATGTGCATTGCAATATATTACATTGTACTGACTACATTCTACCACCTCACAACAATAGTGTTACTGCCCAAATATAATTCCATGGCTTGTGTTCAGACTCAACATGAAACAATAAATTATTTAGTTAGCCATACTAATAAAAGTCTTCCCAATAAAGTTGGCATTTTCATGTACTGATTGTTACTCATTTTGTTATTACCAATGCAGAGCAAACACTGGAGGATAACTATTAATTACGTGTAGGAAAGAATTGCAGATGCTGGTTTAAATCGAAGATGGACACAAATTGCTGGAGTAACTCAGCGGGACAGGCAGCAGCATCTCTGGAGAGAAGGAATTGGTGAACAGAATGCAAAAGGGTCTCGACCCGAAACATCACCCATCCCTTCTCTCCAGAGATGCTGCCTGTCCCGCTGAGTTACTCCAGCATTTTGAGTCGATCGTCAATATTAACGATGTACTGGGTTTAACACATTTCAATCAATTGATTCATTCACCATTCAAGCTATGAATCAAACATCACCATCAATGACCTGTTAAGTTTATCATCGTTACTTTTTTGCATATCTTTCATTCATTTGTTCTATATCTCCCAAGATCACCATCTACATCTCTCATTTCCCTTTCTCCTGTCTACCAGTCTGAAGAAGGGTCTCGACCCGAAACATCGCCTATTCCTTTTCCCTAGGAACGCTGCCTGACCCACTGAGTTACTCCAGCATTTTGTGACTACCTTCGATTTAAACCAGCATCTGCAGTTCTTTCTTACACATTCCTTCCTGATATGGGTCTGCATTGCAACAATTCGCCCAGAATCTGAGCTGAACATGCTGCCATGCCCAGTCAGTGTGAGTGTGAAAGAAGTCCCTGTCTTTAATATTGTGATTTTGATGACAGCAAAAATTGTTGGAGGATTACAGAGTAAATTAGATGTATCTTATTGAACAGACAGGTATTGCCACAGAGGGTAGTTGAGGCCAGTTCATTGGCTATATTTAAGAGGGAGTTAGATGTGGCCCTTGTGGCTAAGGGGATCAGGGGGTATGGAGAGAAGGCAGGTACGGGATACTGAGTTGGATGATCAGCCATGATCATATTGAATGGCGGTGCAGGCTCGAAGGGCCGAATGGCCTACTCCTGCACCTAATTTCTATGTTTCCATGTATTAATACTTGAATCAGCTCTTTCTGGAAGAAAGAAGCATAGTTTACAAATTTATTCTGACACATAGTCAGTCATACAGCATGTATGCCGTTCAGCCTAACTAGCCCACACTGACCAACATGCCCCATCTACACTAGTCCCATCTACCTGAGTGTGGCCCCTATCCTTTATCTCCAGAGATGCTGCCTGACCAGCTGATTTATTCCAGCACTGTGTGTCCAGCTTTCTTGTAATGTTAGCGTAATCACAGCTTTACATTTGTCCTTCTATTGCATTGTTTCCTAACTGAGGAAGCTACACTCGTAATATGTTGTTGCCTTTTCTACATTAGGAAAGCCCAATTGCAGATTGGGTAAATAGAGAAATCCCCTGTTCAGCTCACAGGTATCCAGTCACCAGATTGTGCCTGGTCTCTGTTACTTTGACAATGAAACTCAAAGTAGCATCAAGGAGCAGTACCAGATATTTTCATAGCCATCCAGACACAACAATTTCAACAACTTTAAAACCTTTCTAGCTTTATTGATTTTCATTTTAGATTTCCAACATTTAGACTTTGTTCCTTTAGTACATTTTAGAGAATGATTATTCTACTCTCATTCTCACCTCCTAGAATGTGATCTTTACTTTCTTGTCTAATACTCTTTCATGTTGCACGATCATCCCTTTTGTCTTTCATCCCTTCTCCTTTCCACTTTCTGACTTAAACTGCTTTTGTTCACAACTTCCCTGTCCCCTTTCTCTGCATCTTAAAACCTGGTCCTATTAGGGCAGCATAGTGCAACAGCAGTAAAGCTGCTGCCTCATAGCACCAGAGACCTGGGTTTGACCCTGGCCACAGTTGCTGTCTATGCAGAGTTTGTACGTTCTCCCTGTGACCGCATGGGTTTTCTCAGCATGCTCCGGTTTCCTCCCACATCCCAAAGACATGCAGGTTTGGAGGTTAATTGGCTTCTGTAAATTGCCCCTCGTGTGTGGGATGCGAATGTACGATTACAAGGCACTAGTTTCAGGGTGATCAATGGCCTGCACGGACTCGGTGGGCCAAAGGCCTGTTTCCACGCTGTATTTCTAACCTAAAACCTTATTATTGTATAGTTTCCCAGATTATATTTCGCATGCACAGAAGCCCCAAAGTCACAATCAGTTTCACTGTAGAATTTGGAGACAGAGTGGTCACTGTGCCTTTGCTATCCTTGATGGCCTGCCAATATTTATCAATGTCAGAAATACAGTCAGAAATGTCCTGGATCCTCTTCAGTTTACCTGTTATCACAAAAAAATCAACAAAAGATGTTCTTCTTCTTGCGTATGGCGTGCACAGCCTAAAGTTGTAGGACAACTTGTTCCATTTGATCTTATTTGATTGTGCACGCCAGGTTGATTGCATTCGTTGAAACAGGGTGGACCACGTGAAGGTTGCAATCTCCCACCCCAACAAAAGATGTTATCTCACTGGCTCTCCACTGTGCTCTGGATCATCTGGTACACATCATCCAGGCTGCTGTTCATTGATTAAAGCTCAGCAGAATAACACTTTAATAATCTCATGACCGCCCTCTATACCTCCCTTTGCAGCTGAATCCTTAATTTCCTCCTCGCCTAACTTCATTCAGTGAGGAACGGTAACAACACTTCCTCCATCAATGCAGGTGTACCTCGAGACTGGTCTGCCCTCGTTACACACTTGACTGTAAGGTTAAGCACAGAAGATGGACACAAAAGCTGGCGTAACTCAGCGGGACAGGCGGCATCTCTGGAGAGAAGGAACGGGGGACGTTTCGGGTCGAGACCCTTCTTCAGACTGGTTCGGGATAAGGGAAACGAGAGATATAGACGGTGATGTGGAGAATGAATGAAAGAAAGATATGCAAAAAGTAACGAGCATCTATAAATCTATAAATCCACCATTGGCACCACTGTAGTTGTCTAGATCATGGATGTTGATGTGTCAGTGTACAGGGGAGAGCTAGAATGCCTAGTGGAGTGGTGCCACAAAGATGACCTCTCACTTAACCTCAACCATCAAAACCGTCAACTGGAGGTGATGTCTCTGGAACGTGGCATCTATCATTAAGGATCCTAACAATCTGAGCCATGTCCTCATGTCACCGTCACCATTGGGCAGGAGGTACAGATTGATGTAGCCTGAAGTTGGCTCCTTACCTGAAACGTCACCTTACCAATCCCTCCACAGATGCTGCCTGACCTGCTCAGTTCCTCCAGCATGTTCTGCTTTGTTCAAGATTCCACATCTCCAGTTTCTTGTATTACCAATCCATATATAACAAGCTCACACAATAGCAAAGTAATATTGGACCAGCCATTATACTTTATCCGTACCCTCTATCCTTTATCAGTAAACTATTCTTTATTTTTATCCTTTATGATTACACTCATGTATAGTCTTTTTCGACTAGAAAGCATGCAAACAAAAGCTGTTCACTGTGTCTCGGTACATGTGAGATATGTCTCGGTACATCGGACTGAGCTATAGGGATAGGTTGAGCAGGCTAGGGCTTTATTCCTTAGAGCACAGGAGGATGAGGGGGTGATCTTATAGAGGTGTACAAAATCATGAGAGAAATAGATCAGGTAGACACACAGAGTCTCTTGCACATAGTAGGGGAATCAAGAACTTTAGAGGACATAAATTTAAAGTGAGGGGAGAAAGATTTAATAGGAAGCTGAGGGGTAACTTTTTCACGCAAAAGGTGGAGGTAGTTGAGGCAGGTACAATCGCAAAGTTTAAGAAGAATTTAGACGGGTACATGGATAAGATGGGTTTAGAGGGATATGGGTCAAACACAGGCAGGTGGGACTAGTGTAGATGGGACCTGTTGGCTGGTGTGGGCAAGGTGGGCTGAAGGGCCTGTTTCCACACTGTATGACTATGACTAGATGAGATTGCTTGAAAGGTTTGAAAATGGATTCAGGAGTTTAGCTCTTTAATTCTCATAACTTTCTCTCTGAGCACATCTCCCTGAATTCTGAATGAGCCCGTTCAAACTTTAACTGGGATTTAGTTCATGATTTCATTTGTTTTCAAGCCGTGGATGTCACGGGTAATGCTGGAGTTTATTGTCCATTCCTAATTGCCTGAGACTGGGAATACAAACCATAGTCAATCACTTTCTGAGACTGAATTCACAAATAGGTCAGATTGGGTAAGAAAGGCAGATCTGTTTCCCCCGGAGGCATTAAGGAACCTGATGGGCTTTTATAGCAATTTGGTAGTTTCATGCTTACAATTACAAGCATTTGATTTATATTCAAGATTTACTTGAATTTAAACTCGTGATTTGAACTTTTGTCTCCAGATCATCTGTCAAATCTCGTAATACAAGCCAAGTAACTTAATCATAAGGTTACACAGAAAAGCTGGAGAAACTCAGCGGGTGCAGCAGCATCTATGGAGCGAAGGAAATAGGCAACGTTTCGGGCCGAAACCCTTCTTCAGACTTAATCATAATGCTGCCTTGCACACTTGTTTGCTGGTGTCTGCATTGTTATTGTTCATCCTTGCTCGTAATAAAAGTCCCCATCTTCTGTCGGGCCTCAAGCAATAAATTGCACGATCTTTATGGTACTGAATTTTTATCGGGTGTGTTAAAGCACAAATTGCAACCTATAAATAAGCATTTACTTGTACTTTTGAAATTATTTGTTGTATCGTATTTTCATTTTGTGGTTTGGAATTAGAAAATTAAATGGAAAGGTGGGTTGAAATGATCTGATTGATTTCGCTAATCTTCGGTTTTCTTCAGCGCTGAAAGAAACAAATCAATATCAGGCCGCAGAGAAACAATCCATCTGACTAGTCACGGGCCTGACACTGGGACTCAAATCAGAATCCGATATGATATATATCCTGTAAATGTCCTATATGTCATCTATAGGATATAGGAATCCATAGGTCTGGGTATATGGAATCTATAGGCTCGAGTAGGATAAGATTCTTGTATATCCTATCCTATATCCTGGTTTATCAACCCTGGATCTATAAACCAGGAGATAGATAGGTAGGTAGGTAGGTAGGTAGGTAGGTAGGTAGGTAGGTAGGTAGGTAGGTAGGTAGGGTAGGTAGGTAGGTAGGTACAAAAATGCTGGAGAAACTCAGCGGGTGCAGCAGCATCTGTGGAGCAAAGGAAATAGGCAACGTTTTGGCCCAAAACGTTGCCTATTTCCTTCGCTCATAGATGCTGCTGCACCCGCTGAGTTTCTCCAGCATTTTTGTGTACCTTCGATTTTTCAGCATCTGCAGTTCCTTCCAGATAGATAGACAGACAGACAGACAGACAGACAGACAGACAGACAGACAGACAGACAGACAGACAGACAGACAGATAGATAGATAGATAGATAGATAGATAGATAGATAGATAGATAGATAGATAGATAGATAGATAGATAGATAGATAGATAGTATTTCTATAGGTCATAGATTTATAATCTATAGATTTACATATATAGAATATATCTATCTGTAGTTTACTTACTATAATCCTTATACAGTACTGGGATTCTGTTAGCAGAAACCAGAGCTCAAAACTTATATGTTGATATGTTTTTAAGTCAATAAGATGAGTATTTGCCTTTGGGACAGCAAATTAAAATCAATCAAGCAATTTATAATAAACCAAGGAAAGATTAAGACTAACTGAAGAAGGGTCCTTACCCAAAACGTCACCTGTCTATGTTCTATAGAGATGCTGGCTGACCTGCTCAGTTGCTCCAGCATTTTGTGTCTTTTCTTACTATACCAGCACCTGCAGTTCCTTGTTCCTATATTGATAATGAACTAGTTTGAAATTAATGTGAAATGGTGCAGATGTTGGAAATTGGAAATAAAACAGCCCACCGAGTCCGTGCCGACCACCGATCACCCCGTACACTAATACTATCCTTCACACCAGGGACAATTTACAATTTTACCAAAGCTAATTAACCTACAAGCCTGCACATTGTTAGAGTATTGGAGGAAACTAGAGCACCCGGGGAAATCCCACGCAATCTCAAGAAGAACATACAAACTCCGTACAGACAGCACCCTTAGTCAGGATCGAACCTAGGTATCTGGCAAAGTAAGGCAGCAACTCTACCACTGCACCACTGTGCTGTCTTCTCAGTGAAAATGGTCCTTAGAGATTAATGCCACAAATATATTTAAACCCAGCCTGTGACTTGAAGTAATCAACAATGCATGGGCATACTAAAGCCTCAGTGCACCTTCAAATCTAATCAATAATGAGGAGAAGCTTCTCCTGGGGGCCCTAGTGCATTGGGTTTGAGTTCACATATAGCGCAGGGTGACTGCAGTCCGATGTGGTGCCTTGAAATATGTGAAGATGTTCCTCGTACCAGCTGTGCTTTAAACTTAGCAACCAGCCTGACTCAAGCCGAAAGTGTGGTATAACTGCACTCAGATTGAGGTTAGCACCGTGAGATTTATGTGCGTGGGGCAACGGTTGAAAATTGTTTGGTAGTTTATCATCTCCGCATGCATTGTGGCGAGGATGGTCACATTTAACCGTCGTGTCTGAGCTGGATCCCTTCTTTGCCCTCTCCGAATGTTCAACTGTTGAGCAGCTGCCTGCAACTCGTCAAAAGGCTGATTTATGTGAAGATCCTCTGGCCTTTCCAGACCCTGACATGTGTTATGTCAATTGAGTTACGTTGGTGAGAATTTCAATAGAAAAGGGAATAAGTCGTGAATTTAGAAGCAGCTACAATATTTCGTCTGAAATCCGTTAGTGATCTCCATTGATTCAAACACTGGCAAGACACCGTTACTGCTTGGTGCTCCTGTCTTCTTATTTTATCCCCTTCTATTTTTCTGTTCTATATTTCCTTAGGAATGAGCCCCAATTTTGAAATGAAGTCACCCCCCCCACCCCCAGTCCCCCAACCCCAGGCCAAAAGGATCTTAAGGTCAGAATTTCTCCCTCTGTTAATTTTAACTTAAAACAAGTGAATGGGAGTCAATGTTTCACACCAAGCAACTTTTCTTTTCAGAGTCGAATTTTCAGACACGAGTCACAAATGTAAATGAGTTTGAGCACACAGGATCGGACACAGTAATTCTGGTGCCACCTACTGGGATCTGTAAGCATGGATGCAGCCATGTATCAGTTGTTGCAGAGGATGATAGATATGGATCTCGGGGTGATTACATTACACAATGTAACGTGTTAACTCTTTTGATGCCCCTCCTGCCTTTGTCGAGTCCTCCTCCCTCTTGGCAGCTGATTCCTCATGACAGAGTCAGTCCTTCTGTTCAGCTTGAAATGTGATATGACCAACACCAGCTATTGTGTTTCCAGCTTTCTTTTTGTTTGGGACATTTTAGAGATACGGTGCCGTCAGCCCACCGAGCCCACGCCGACCAGCGGTCACCTGGTACGCTGGCACTATCCTACACACTGAGGACAATTTACCATTTTACCGGTGCCAATTAACCTTCAAACCTTTACGTGTGGGAGGAAACCGGAGCACCCGGAGAAAACGCACGCGGTCCCAGAGAGAAAGTACAAACTCCGTACAGACAGCACCCATAGTCAGGATCGAACCCGGGTCTCTGGAGCTGTAAGGCAGCAACTGCAGTGAAATAAATAAACCACATTTCTCGAGATAGAAGCAAAGTGCTGGAGTAACGCAATGGGTCAAGCATCATTTCTGGACAAAGGGGATAGGTGATGTTTCGGGTCTGGACCCTTCCCAGCTCGATACATTACCTATCCTTTATTTCCAGAGATGCTGCCTGACCTGCTGAGTAACTCCACCACTTTGTGTCTATCTTTGGTACAGACCAGCATCTGCAGTTCTTTATTTTCACATTTCATGAGATGCTAGGAATTGCAGCTGCTTGTTATAAACATACAAATAAACACAGAGTGCTGGGGTAACTCTGAGGGTGAGGTGACATCTCTGGAGGATATGGATAGGTGACATTTGGGGTCGGGACTCTTTTCAGTCTTTTTCAATCTATGTTTGTTATTCCACAGTTCATAGAAAGGGTGAAATCTTTGATGGGGAGCATCTACAGCCCATTACACCTTCCCACATAAGTCTCCCACCCACCCCATTTACGCATCCAGAGAGGTCTAGAAATGAAAATAGTACAATTATGGATAATGGGCAACCAAGCGTTTCAAAGCCAGATACACCCTCAACAAGACTGAAAATCATCTCTCCACTGCCCCCACCCATCTAACATAGGAGGCAGAACAGAGGAGGTGGGCCAGAATATTTATCTTGCAATTGCATGGCATTCATACTGTGGGTGGAATAGCTGCTAAATTTTAAATTACAAAAGTGAGATGGCATGTTTTTGTATATAGTAGTACCATTCACATCCCCTGCTTCTTATCTCAAGGTGCTTTACTGTCAATGAAGTTCTTGTAAAATTTTAAAATATAGGATAATGGCAGCGAACTTGTGCAGCGCAAGCCCCCGTATATGCAGCAACGTGATAGTGGTGTACGTAACTTCATTTTGAGTTTCGGTTTGAGTTTAGCTTATTGTACAGTGAAAAGCTCTTGTTGAGTGCTGACCAGTCAGTGGAAAGACAACACATGATTACGATCAAGCCACACACAGTGTACAATCTTACACCTCCATTACCCTCCTCCATGCTAGTTCCACGGTTCTCCACAGTGTTTCCTTATTGAGATCAACCCTTCCCCAGCCAACAATGTACCTCACCAGGTATCGTCCTGCCTGTGGTCATTTGTGGCTGGCCCTGACTGCTCCTGGTCTTTTCACACCTCCAGCTCTTCACCTCCGCACCTCGATCTGAAACGTCACCTATTCCTTCTCTCCAGAGAATCTGCCTGACCCGCTGAGTTACACCAGCTTCCTGTATCTGTCTTCGGTTTAAACCAGCATCTGCACTTCCTCACAACGCAGCGACTATGAACCGATAGCCTTCTCACTCTTCAGCCATTTGAGGCACAGCTAACACTGTCACCCCTCCCCAGTATTCATTGATGGTCACATTTATGGGGACCACAGTGTCACTCTGGAGAAAGACACAAACCAGCTAGAAGTGACTCGATGCCAAAGCTCCGTCTGTGTTGTGCTTGACAACGGGGTAGGCTCCTGTCACTAAAGATGTTGTATTGCAGAATGCTTTTCCCAAATCAGCCTTTTCAGGCCAGTTTTGAAATTAATAGTTTCATAAACAGATGTACTCAAAAATGCTTTTGCAGTATCTTTGCTATCCAAGGTCTGGTCTTTAGCTGACAGGAACAGAACTGGAAGATAGATACAAAAATGCTGGAGCAACTCAGCGGGTCAGGCAGCATCTCTGGGGAAAGGGAGTTAGTGACGTTTTGTGTTGAAACCCTTCTTCAGACTCCAGACTTCAGGAGGAAGAAGGGTTTGGACCCAAAAAAGTCACCTATTCCTTTTATCCAGAGATGCTGACTGACCCACTGAATTACACCAACATTCAGTGCAAACCAGCAACTGCTGTTCCTTCCTCTGCAGAACGGAACGGTGGTGCATTGGTAGAGCTGCTGCCTGACAGCGTCAGAAACCCAGATTCAATCCTAACTACAGGTGTTTTCTGTATGGATTTTGTACATTCTAATCATGACCATGTGGGTTTTCTCCAGGTACTCCAGTTTCCTCCCACACTCCAAAGCCAACAGGTTTGTAGGTTTATTGGTTTGGTAAAATTGTAAATTGTCCCCAGTGTGTGTAGGATAGTGTTAGTGTGCGGGGATCGCTGGTCGGCGCAGACTCGGTGGGTCAAAAGGCCTGTTTCTGTGCTGTATCCCTAATCTATATTTAAATCTTTTTATTTGAATTTCACAGCAATTTGCATACATACTATGATAACAGACAGTGACAGTCAAGGCATAATTGTGCAACAGTATGTAAGCGACCCTCAAAGCCCTTACCCTTACCCACCTTCAACCCACCCGAATCTAAACTAAACTGGGAGCCTGCCTGGCCTTTATGGAGCTCCAAGCAGACTTCACTTCTGAAACCACCGTGAAATATTCCTATTAAGCTCAAGATTTGTTTTGGTAAATCAATATTCAAATTCAATCCCTATTCGATTTCTGCTTAGCACATGAAAGCTTTTGATCTTCCAAATTCACTTTTCATCTCAATGAGGAACATATGGTACTGTCATGTTTTTTTAACTTTTTATCTCACTCGTTAGTTAATGCTGGGAATTGTCCACCTCCACATGATGTTCAGAGCACGGACCAAAATAACATCTCAGTGCACAGGAGGTATTTCTGACAAGCTCAGCTAATGCGTCCTCCTTCAACTTTATGCTTCCTTGTAAACACTCCAAACAATTACTAAAACAATTTCTTTAGTCAGATCCAGGGGCCATAGTCTTTGAATTAAGGGGAGGCCATTTAAGACTGAGGTGAGTGAAAACTTTTTCGCCCGGAGAGTTGTGAATCTGTGGAATTCCCTGCCATAGAGGGCAGTGGAGGCCAAATCACTGGATGGATTTAAGAGAGAGTTAGATCGAGCTCTAGGGGCTAGTTGATTATGGATGATCAGACATGATCGCATTGAATGGCGGTGCTGGCTCGAAGGGCCGAATTGCCTCCTCCTGCACCTATTTTCTATGTTTCTATGTTTCTATGGTGGTGAATCTGTGGAATTCTTTGCCACAGAAGGCTGTGGAGACAAGTCAGTGGATATGTTTAAGGCAGAGATGGGTAGATTCTTGATTATTACAGGTGTCAGAGGTTGTGGGGAGAACGCAGGAGAATGGGGATAGGAGGGAGAGATAGAGATAGATCAGCCATGATTGAATGGCAGAGTAGCCTTGATGGGCCGAATGGCCAAATTCTACTCCAATTCCTAACGACCCACTGAGTTGCTCCAACACTTTGGTACAAACCAGCATCTGCTGTTCCTTTCTACACACACTGTTTTAGTGCTGGATGAGACTCCCCCTCTCCAGGGTGGCACACGTTTAGGTTCCTAGAAACCGGTGATTTTATTAATAGATTGGAAGTCTTTTGCCTGAAGAATTTTTAAAAGAGAAACAAGCATATGGGCCTGATTTGTGGTTCTCTCTTGAACTTCTACATGTGTACATTAGAGAGCATATTGATAATAAACAATAGACAATAGGTGCAGGAGTAGGCCATTCAGTCCTTCGAGCCAGCACCGCCATTCAATGTGGTCACGGCTGATCATCCACAATCACTACCCCATTCCTGCCTTCTCACCATATCCCCTGACTTATCTTATCTTTAAGAGCCCTATCTAGCTCTCTCTTGAAAGTATCCAGAGAACCGGCCTCCACCGCCCTCTGAAGCAGAGAATTCCACAGACTCACAACTCTCTGTGTGAAAAAGTGTTTCCTCATCTCCGTTCTAAATGGCTTACCCCTTATTCTTAAATTGTGGCCCCTGGTTCTGGATTCCCCCAACATCGGGAACATTGTTCCTGCCCTCTACCGTGTCCAAACCCTTAATAATCTTATATGTTTCAATAAGATATCCTCTCATCCTTCTAAATTCCAGAGTATACAAGCCCATCCGTTCCATTCTCTCAGCATATGACATTCCTGCCATCATGTTGACTGGTTGCATCAAGGCCTGGTTCAGCAACTCGAACACCCAGGAATGAAGGAGATTACATTGAGTAGTGGACCCTTCCCCTTTCCATCATGGGCGTTCACCTCCCCACCATTAAAAAGATATATAGGAGACGCTGCCTCAAAATGACAGCCAGCATCATCACCCACACCTCCCTGGCCACCCTCACTTCATTCCTACCATCAGGAAGAAGGTGTAAGAGTCTGAAAACCGTGACCACTAGGTTCTGCCAGGAAAACACAGACCTCCAGATTCAGGGACAGTTTCTTCTCAGCAGTCCTGATCATTGGAGAACTTTGAACTGTCTTTAATTGAACTCTATCTCACAGTAATTGCAGCACACTTTATCCTTTATCTGCATACTGTGGGTGGCTTGGTTTTTGTACTGGTTAGCACGCAGCCAAAAAATACTTTTCACTGAACCTTGGTACACTTGAAAAGAATAAACTAAATTAAACTAAACTTCTAGAAAAGCCTCTTCCCAACAACCATAAAGGGTCTTAAACACTGCACACATTAACCTCAACTATGAACTTCTATGGTTGTACTAAGTGCACTAAGTAATGACTGTTTTGACCTGGTATTTGGGGTTAGTAATTGATGTTATTATACATTTATTTTGATTGATTCGTTAAATTGTTGTTTAATATGTTATCTTTGTGTATTGTGTTTGTCCTGTTATGCTGCTGCAAATAAATAATTTATTTGTTTCAATAGACAATATAAACAATAGACAATAGGTGCAGGCGTAGGCCATTTGGCCCTTCGAGCCAGCACTGCCATTCAATGTGGTCATGGCTGATCATTCCCAATCAGTACCCCGACCCTGCCTTCTCCCCATATCCCCTGATACCGCTATTTTTAAGAGTCCTATCTAGCTCTCTCATGAAACCATCCAGAGAACCTGCCACCACCGCCCTCTGAGGCAGAGAATTCCACAGACTCACCACCCTCTGTGAGAAAAAGTGTTTCCTCGTCTCCGTTCCAAATGGCTTACTCCGTATTCTTAAACTGTGGCCCCTGGTTCTGGACTCCCCCAACATCGGGAACTTGTTTCCTGCTTCTAGCGTGTCCAAGCCCTTAACATTCTTATATGTTTCAATGAGATCCCTTCTCATTCTTCTAAACTCCAGAGTGTACAAGCCCAGCTGCTCCATTCTCTCAGCATATGACAGTCCGGCCATCCCGGGGATTAACTTTGTAAACCCATGCTGCACTCCCTCAATAGCAAGAATGTCCTTCCTCAAATTAGGGGACCAAAACTGCACACAATACTCCAGGTGTGGTCTCACTAGGGCTCTGTACAACTGCAGAAGGACCTCTTTGCTCCTATATTCGTTTCCTCTTGTTATAAAGACCAATTCGCTTTCTTCACTGCCTGCTGTACCAGCATGCTTACCTTCATAGACTGGTGTACAATGACCCCCGGATCCCGTTGTACTTCCCCTTTTCCCAACTTTACGCCATATGGATAGTAATTTCGATGTGGATACATATGGCAATTAAACACTCTTGACTTTTGGCGATGATATTGCTCAGGGGGACCCCCATTGTAAAGGGCCTGTCCCACTTTCCCGAGTTATTGACGAATTCTCCTTAATCTTCCACGCCGGAGACCCTTGTTCTAATGTCCTGCTTAATTATGGCCGACGAGCTACCATATTACACACGTCGGTATAAAGATTGCATTGCAGTGATTTCAAAATGTGATGCCAGCCGAGATGGGACCTGAGACCGAATCGGAAGGTAGGTTCCTAATCGGAAGGTCGCTACCAGTCGATTTGATTTAGTTTTTGTTTAAAGATACAGCGCAAAAACGGGTCCTTCGGCCACTAGCGATCCCCGTACACTAGCATTATCTTACACCCGAGGGACAATTTACAATCTTTACCGAAGCCAATTAACCTACAAACTAGTACGTCTTTGGATTGTGGTGGGAAACCCATGAGTTCACGGGGAGAACATGCAAACTCCAAACAAGACAGCTCCAGTAGTCAGGATCGAACCCGGGTCGCTGGCACTGCGAGGCAGCAACAACTCTACCGCTGCGCCGCCGTGCTGTGAGCGGGTCAAGGACTATTTGGTCCAGGTGCGCCTCTTCCACCGTCCAGTCTGAGTCCCTCTCTGAGTTATGACCCAAAATGCTGGAGTAACTCAGCGGGTCAGGCGGCATCTCTGGAGAACATGGATAGATGATGTTTTAGGTCGGGACCCTTCTTCAGATAAGGATCCCGACCCGCATCGACCCAAAACGTTCGCCAGAGATGCTGCCTGACTCGCTTAGTTACTCCAGCACGTTGTGTCTTTTTGTTTTGGTGAACCAGCATCTGCAGTGCCTTCAATACTTTCGTGCACTTGATTCTTTTATCAGTCAGCTCCGGGACACTGAAGCTCACCACACATCTGTCTGAAGAAGGGTCCCGACCGAAGCGTCACCTGACCAGAATATAGTCACAAATTGCTGGAGTAAGATTCAGATTCAATTTTAATTGTCATTGTCAGTGTACAGTACAGATACAGTGTACAGTAACTCAGTGGGACAGGCAACATCTCTGGATAGAAGAAATGGGTGACGTTTCGGGTCGAGACCGTTCTTCAGACTGAGAGCCAGGGGAGACCTGTGAAGTCATTTGAACTACTGATGGCGCGATGCAACGGTGCCAACTGGCCTGCTCTCTGCACCAGAGATTCCAAAAGCACCAATAAGCAAAGCGGCGACACAGTGGGGCAGCAGGCATGATCTGGGTCTGAGATGCCTCAAGAGGGCAGGGATTTGTATGCTGTTATACCCGCCTTACAGCGCCAGAGATCCGGGATTGATCCTGACAAAGGGTGCTGTCTGTATGAAGTCTATATGTCTCTCTGTGACCGCGTGGGGTTTCTCCGGGTGCTCGGTAAAAATTGTAAATTGCCCCTTGTGTTAGTGTACGAGGATCGCTGGTTGGTTAGTATGGCCTCGGCGGGGCGAAGGGCCTGTTTCAGCGCTATATCTCCAAAATCTAAAAAGCTCTAAATCAATTTAAAAAAAGCTTTGCAAAGTCCCAAACAAAACACAAAAGTGTAGGAACGGAAGTTGCAAATACTGGTTTAAATCGGAGCACCCGGTAAAAACTCACGATGTCACAGGGAGAACGCACAAGCACCCGTGGTCAGGATCGAACCCGGTACCTGACGTTGGCGGCAGCAACTCGGCCGCTGCGCCACCGTGCAGCCCGAAAGCGAACAATGAAGTTACATTAAAGAAGAAGAAATATAGTTCGCGGTCAGGGTTTGGTTTTGTTTAATCCGACAGTAAATATGAAAGAAACATTGAAAATCCACCTGGGAAAGAGGAAAGACAAGTTGACATGTGTTTCCGCCGCCAGAACTGACGAGAGGAACCACCCGAAAAATAGCAGTGGGCCAGCGAGAGGATTAAGGCGAGAAGCAAATAGCGAGCGCAGCTTGAAACTACTGAGAGCCAAAGCGCCAAGAATTGCTCACACTTAGCCGACAGAAGGCAGCGCCATGCTCCGGGTGGGAGGGGTGATGCTAGGTGTGTGGTCTGTCTGAACGGGGCCAGGTATGAAACGTTTCAGGACAATTCAGAGCCGGCACCGATGACCAAGGAAAGGTGGAGGCTACAATTGGTGGCTGCAGCTCCCTTCGTTATCGCCTCTCCCACAGCCAACCATGGACCCATTGTGGGCTCCACCTTTCTTTGGTCATCGGTGCCGGTCCTCGGTGTGGGGAGGAAACCGGAGCACCCGGTGAAACCCCACACGGTCACAGGGAGAACGTGCAAACGTCACACGGACAGCGCCCGAAGTCAGGATCGAACCCGAGACTCTGGCGCCGTAAGGCAGCGACTCTATCCCACTGTGCCGCCTCTTGTTCATGAGTTATAGGAGCAGAATTGGGACATTTGTTTCCATCACGTCTACTCCACCATTCAATCACGTCTGATCTATCTTTCCCTCTCCATCCGATTCTCCTGCCTTCTCCCCGTAACCCCCTGACACCTTCACTAATCAAGAATCTACCAATCTCCACCTTAGAAATTATCCACTGACTTGGCCTCCACAGCCGTCTGTGGCAATGAATTCCACAGATTCACCACCCTCTGACTAAAGAAGACTGGTGAGATGAGCAATTTTTCAAATGCAGACAATAAATCGGGTAGATAGATGAACAGTTTCTTACCCAGAGTGGGCGAATCGAGGACCAGAGGACATGGGTTTAAGGTGAAGGGGAAAAGATTTAATAGGAATCTGAGGGGTAACTTTTTCACACAAAGGGCGGTGGGTGTATGGAATGGTTGAGGCAGGGACTATCCCAACGTTTAAGAAACAGTTCGACAAGTACATGGATAGGACAAGGTGCACAAAAATGCTGGAGAAACTCAGCGGGTGCATTCAGCATCTATGGAGCGAAGGAAATAGGCAACGTTTCGGCCCGAAACGTTGCCTATTTCCTTCGCTCCATAGATGCTGCTGCACCCGCTGAGTTTCTCCAGCATTTTTGTGTACATTCGATTTTCCAGCATCTGCAGTTCCTTCTTAAACACATGGATAGGATAAGTTTGGTGGGATATGGACCAAACGCGTGTAGGTGGTACTAGTGTAGATGGGACATCGGTGCGGGCAAGTTGGGTCGAAGAGCCTGTTTCTACACTGCATCATTCTATGACTCTAAGCGAGCACACAGGTGGTTAATGGAATAAGGGGGGGGGGGGGGGGGGGGGGGGGGGGGGGGGGGGGGGCGGAGCGGGGTGTAAAGGTAGGTAGTCTGTAATAAGAATGCTGTTGTGATGAAATAAGTACATGTTTCAACCTGAGTGACAGGATGATTTACGCCAGGCTTGCTATTGTACGGCGGGCTCCCACAGCGAGTCGGTACACAGCCAATCCTCACAACCACCCTCTCAGGAACACCAACCCGCCGCCGTCTTAAATTATTCAAATCTCTTCTCGCAGTTTACAGCGCACTAAAGAGGCAGCAAATTGCTTTGGTGTGTGTGTGTGTGTGTGTGTGTGTGTGTGTGTGTGTGTGTGTGAGAGAGAGAGAGAGAGTTCCGAAGGGGAGTCTCATGCTGGGGCTGCATCCATCACGCGTGGCTTCCAGCGCTGCTTACACAAGACAGGAGCGGTGTGGAAGCCCCGGGTCAAACAGATTGCGAGATTTATAACGGCCTCTCGACAGTCTAATAACGCAGCGGAGATGTGTGTTACTGGTACAGTGGGTGGGTGCGGCTTGGGGGGGATGGGGGGGGGGGGGGGGGGGGGGGTAGTTTGTGTGCTTCTCCGCACAGAACCTGTCCAGAAAATAAATTAATTGTGCTAATTCACCGGAGCTACAGCAGCAAGCCACTCACCTCCAACCTCTATTGTACTATTTACATGGAGCTTTATAACCCAGAGGGACCCGAGACTTGATTCAATTCCATAGCAAAACGCCAGATGAAGGCAGTGTTTAGACTGGCGGAGTCTGGTGAATGTAGATCGGCGTATTATTGCTTCACCTCAATCCCCAGTCTGTTCACACGAGTCAAATTGATTTGGATAAAGAAATGTCTATGTTTGTGTAACCCGGGGCTGAGGTATTCACTTCTTTAATCCACTATTCCGACTGTATTTCTTCCTCCATGATCGCGACTCCCACTGTCACGCTGGGTGGTTGGGGCCATGCCTGTTAGTGACTTCTAAAGATATGGCCGTGACATGTGGGGTGTGGGGATACGAAGCGAGCGACAGCGAGGGGATAGGGACACTTCCACGACTGGCGCTAGCGCCAAATTCCAACCGGTTGCTGTTTGCCACATATAAAGCGCTCTTTCTCAAATCCAGGGGAGCTAACTCCAGAATTCATTCACAGGACCTCTGGCAGTTAGTGCTCATTCGTAATTTAAGGATGCGGTGAGCGTGGCGCAGCGGTAGAGTTGCTGCCTCACCGCGCTAGAGACCCGGTTTGAGCCTGCTGTCTCCGCGTTCTCTCTGTGACCGCGCGGGTTTTCTCCCGGTGCTCGGGTTTTCCTTCTACACCCCAAAGACCTCCAGAATTGTAGCTTAATTGGCTTTCCGGGACAAAAAAAATGTGGCGTTGACGTTGGCTTCGGCAAAAATAGTGAATTCGGTTTTTAAAAAATCGGTTTCTGTAAAAAACTGTAAATTGTCCCCGTGTACAGGACAGTGTTGGTGCCTGGGTGATCGCTGATCGGTGCGGACTCCGTGTGCCGAAGGGCTTATTTCCGCGTTGTACGTCTAAAGTCTAAAGTAAAGGGACTGGAGTTACATATGGGCCAGACCAGGGAAATCTGCGCTGGAGCCTTCAGTGAAGCAGATGGGTTTTTATGACAATCCGCTGGTTTCATGGCCATTATTACCGATAGCAGCTTTTTAAGTACCAGGGTATTTAATCACCTGGATTTAAATGTCCCAGCTGGTGTGTGCTGGGTCTTGAAGATCAAGGGACCCGACCAGCAGAGTTAACAAGGGGGCGAGGAGCGCCATTAGGGGCAGGGGCCGTTTGAAGAGAGACGCGCAATAGAACTCTAAAGGAGAGCCACAAGAAACTGCTGGAAATTTGAGCAAAATTAAGTGCCGGAGGAACTCAGTGGGTCAGACAGCATCCGTGGGAGGAATTGAGAGACTGATTGTAGTAGGGAGTCTTCTTCGGGCTGGTTGTAGTATTGGGGAGAAAGCTGGAAAAGGGAGGTGGGACGGTTCACAGACTGGAGACTGATAGATCATAGACACAAAAAACTGGAGTAACTCAGGGGTCAGACAACATCCCTGGAGAAAAGGAAGAGATGACGTTTCTGGTCGAGACCCTTCTTCATGGTTCTTCTTGACCCGAAACGTCACCTATTCATTTTCTCCAGATAATCTGTCTGACGCGCTGAGTTCCTCCAAATTCGGTTTAACCAGCATCTGCAGTTCCTTCCCACACAAGTGAAAGGCGGATACAGTTGAAGGGGGGTGGATTGACAGAGTACGCGACTGTATGGCTGAAGAAAGATTCCAACACTACAGATCACATTTCCATGGTCTCCAGAGATGATGCCTGACCCGCTGAGTTACTCCAGCACTCTGCGTCTTCCCTTGGTGAACCAGCATCCGCGATTCCTTGAGAGAGTTAAATTCAGCTCTAAGGGCTAAAGGAATCAAGGGATGGGGGGGGGGGGGGGGGGGGGGGGGGGGGGGGGGGGGGAAGCTGGAGCGGGCTATTGATTTTAGATGATCAGCCATGATCATATTGAATGGCGGTGCTGGCTCGAAGGGCCGAATGGCCTACTCCTGCAATTATTTTTCTATGTTTCCATGTAACAAATGTATCAGGTGAGAAGAGGAGAGGAGTGAAATGTAAAACCGAAGGCAGGGTTATAGGTAGAATGGGACTGGGGCAATGGGTGAGGGACAGTGAAGATATAAGATGGGAATAGTCAGAGAGTCATAGAGCATATGAACAAGCCCTTTGGCCCAACTTGCCTACACCGACCAAGATGCCCCATCGTCTCTTAGGGCCATCGTTTGGCCAATACCTTCTAAACCTTGCCTATCCATGTACATGTCCATGAATAATGAATCCTGGGGCGTGAGAAGATCGGGAGAGGGAAAAGGAGCAGGGTGACTTGCTGAGGGCTGGGAATTGCTGAGGGGAACGTGTGCGCACTGGGATGTGATTCACAAGGACAACGTGGCACTGCATCATCGGAGTCTACTTTGGTTTGGTTTCGCTTGCCGGGAAAATACACGGCGAAACACAAGATATTGAGTAAATCACAGATCTGAAGGCACTATTCAGCAACATGTACAATAACAACCGTACATGTTATTGTGCAGGAAGGAACTGTAGATGCACGTTTACAGCTGGAACACAATGCTGGAGTAACTCAGGTGGGCCAGGCAGCATCCCTGGAGAGAAGGAATGGGTGACGTTTCGGGTCGAGACCCTTCAGAGTATTCCCCCCACGAGTTCGTTTTTAGTTTAGTTTAGAGATACATCACAGAAACAGGCCCTTCGACTCACTGAGTCGGCGCCGAGTCCCCATACACTAGCACTATCCCACACACTAGGGACAAATTACATTATTTTTTTTAACCGAAACCAATTAACCTACAAATCTGGACATCTCTGGAATGTGGCAGGAAACCGGAACACCCGGAGAAAACCCACGCGGTCACAAGGAGATAAATACAAACTCCGTACAGACAGCACCCGTAGTCAGGTTCGACCCCGGGTCTCTGACGCTGTAAGGCAGCGACTCGACCACTGCGCCCTTCTCGGGTGCACTCTCGGAGATAAACGCGAAAACTAGAACACCTTGCCTCAGAGAACACTGTTTGTACTCTTTATTGCATCATACAGAGAGGAGAGCATTTTGAATGACATATCACATTTCCATTACGTATGCACAACAAATAATTCCGTTCATAAGCAGATGCAACAGCTGATCTGGCTGACAAATTGCCTCCCAGTACCATTATTAACCGGGTTCGATTCTGGCCACAGGTGCTGTCCGTACGGAGTTTGCGCGTTCTCCCTGTGACCGTGAGGGTTTTCTCCTGGTGCTTGCTCCTACTCTTGCACATATTTTTTCTGTTTCGACGTACAGCATGGAAACAGGCCCTTCGGCCAATCGAGTCCATGTCGGCCCGTGATCATCCCATGCACTAGCAGTCCTACACACCAGGGACAATTTACTTTCTTTACAAAAGTCAATTGATCTACAAACCTGCACGTCTTTGGGATGTCAGAGGAATCCAGAGCACCTGGAGAAAACCCACGCGGTTACAGGGAGAACTTATTTATAAACTCCGTACAGACAGCACCAATAGTCTCTGGCGCTGTAAGGCAGCAACTCTACCGCTGCGCCACTGTGCCACGCTTTAGGATCTTACATACTTCAAAAGGATCACCCTTCATTTGTCTAAACCAGTGATTCCCAACCTGGGAAATTTCCCATGGCAAATTTCAGGGGGGGCACAGAAAAAAATTGGGATTTAGGGGGCCACAGGTTCAATGAAGGGGGGCCACAGAGCTACCACCCTGTTGCCTCCTAAATTTCAGTTCTAATAAATTAAAAAAATTTATATAGTTGAAATATGTTTGATGTTTGTGGAATAGAATAAAATAGAATATATGTGCAATTAATAGACACTGATATTTTTATGGAAGGTATTAGAATATTGAAGTACTTTTTTTCTGCTAATAATCTCGGGGGGGGGGGATGGGCAGAAAAATTAAACGAATCCCAAGGGGGCCATGAGTTGAAAAAAAAGGTTGGGAACCACTGGTCTAAACCCACAAATATGTACTGCATTGTCCATGGCATTTACTTTGTACTGAATGTTAACATAATACTCCATCAGACTGCTCACCTGGGCGTAACAAACCCCACAGCACCATGTCCATACCAGACCATGGGAGTTAAACCCCGGGTTCCTGGCTGACATTATCCCTTAAACATCATAACCCAAACACAGCAGGTCAAGTAGAATCTTGGGAGGAAGAAACAGTTAATGCTTCACACAATGGACACAATATGCTGGAGTAACAGTGGGTTAGGCAGCATCTCTGGAGAAAAGGAATATCTGTTGTTTCGGGTCGAGACCCTTCATCAGTCTATTTCTTTTTTCCATAGATACTGCCTGGCCCACTGAGTCACTCCAGTATTATGTGTTTATCTTTAAGGATAAGTGATGTTTTGGGTCGGGACCCTTCTTCAGAAAGCTATGCGGTGAGTTTTAGTGTCCCGGAACTGGCTGATGAAAATATTAAAATACATGAAACTATTGAAGATGGAGAGAGAAAACTGCAGGTGCTTGTTTACCCCAAAAAATACACAAAGTGCTGGAATAAATCAGAAAGTAATGTAACATTAATGTTTCAGACTACGGATCCTAATAAGAACTGACAATGGCCATCGACGATGCCAGTAAACCAGACCTCCTCTCAGCCACTTGATCCATTGCCACGTCTCAGGAGTGCTGAGATCCAGGATTGTCTGAAATGGAATGCAGCGTGCGCTGGCCTGATTACAAGGTGGTTAGAATCACTCACAATCTGGACATTCGGGGAATTAATCCCTTCCTGTTGATTAAGTTGATGAAGGGCTCTTGGAAGCACTTTACAACCACATGGAAGTCCTCACTTGCACCCTGTCCTCTAGGAATCCAAATACTCACAAGATGAACTCTCTCTCTCTCTCTCTCTCTCTCTCTCTCTCTCTCTCTCTCTCTCGCTCTCTCTCTCTCTCTCTCTCTCTCTCTCTCTCTCTCTCTCTCTCTCTCTCTCTATCTCTCTCTCTCTCTCTCTCTCTCTCTCTCTCTCTCTCTCTCCTCCTCTCTCTCTCTCTCTATCTCTCTCTCTCTCTCTCTCTCTCTCTCTCTCTCTCTCTCTCTCTATCTATCTCTCTCTCCCCCTTCTGCCCCCATCTCTCTCCCTCTCTCTCTCTCTCCTTCTCTCCCCTCCCTCTCTCCCCTCTGTCTCTCTCTCTCTCTTCTCTCTCTCTCTCTCTCTCTCTCTCTCTCTCGCCTCTCTCTCTCTCTCTCTCCCTCCCCCCCCTCTCTCTCTCTCTCTCCCCCCCTCTCCCTCTCCCTCTCTCTCTCTCCCTCTCTCTCTCTCTCTCTCTCTCTCTCTCTCTCTCTCTCTCCCTCCCCACCCCTCTCTCTCTCTCTCTCTCCCCCTTCTCTGTCCTCCCCCCCATCCCTCACCCCTCTCCCTCTCTCTCTCTCCATCTTCGTATAGCCGTTTTATCATAAACTGAACAACCTCAAAGCCCAGCCTGTGTCAGACATCTGCAGCAGGGTGCACACGTTGATGAACTGCTAACAGACCGAGGTGCCTAACGTCACCAGAGGCCACTTCAGATTTACAATTGTTGAAATTGGGTCGTCACCTCCTCAGCTAATGGCAAAGCAGTGCCCTGGTGGATAAGAGATGTCTGGTCAGGTTTCAACAGTGGGCATTTCTCTGGTTTGGTCAGTTTGGGGAGACACTGCATGGTCTACAGAACCTACAGCGTGGGGATGTGCAGGATGGGGCTGTTACTCTGCACACATTCCAGAGCTGTCCCAGTATCAATCCCCCCTCAAGCAATAAAAACCCTCAAAGAGGGACCCGGCATGGGTGGGGGGGGGAGGGGGGAGAGGATGGACGGGGGGAGGGGGAGGGGAGAGGGGGGAGGCTGGAAGGGGGAGGGGGGGGGGGGGGGGGGGGAGGGGGGAGGGGGGGGTGGCCGAGACAACAAAGAGAGACCCAGCATGGAGGGCCACCGAAAGAACAAAGGGACATAGAAACATAGAAACATAGAAAATAGGTGCAGGATTAGGCCATTCGGCCCTTTGAGCCTGCACCGCCATTCAATATGATCATGGCTGATCATCCAACTCAGTATCCTGTACCTGCCTTCTCTCCATACCCGCTGATCCCTTTAGCCACAAGGGACTGTAATGGACCATAGGGACTGTAATGAATACTTTTGTAACTTTGTGGGTACCCTATATGTGGCGCACTTGTGTATTGTAACAAAGCACAAAACAAAAACAAAGCATTTCTTCCTGGTGATTTGAAGTTGATGACGGCTCTTAGAAGCACTTTACAACCACATGGAAGCCCATCACTAGCACCCTGTTCCGCTAGGAATCCACAAACTCAGAAGATGAACCTTCTCTGGGTACATGTGACAATAAAGTATCATTCATTCGTTCATTCTCCATGTGGAACTCTTGCCATTATCTAGTGCTGGATCGATACAGGCACGGATCATTTTGACGCAGATATCGTTGACTGCTTCCTTTGTGAGGAGCTCAAAGGTGCAATCAGCACCAAATGGTCCAGCACTCGGGCACAAAGGCAAAGGAGAGATGAAAATCAGGCCTGATGTAAAACAGGCCGGTTCAATACTACTGATCCCCCAAGAGCAATTTCCCTTCCTCCCCTTTTCTGTCAACTTTATTAACAAATGGCTCGAAGTGAGGACTTTGGGGAAACATGTGAATGCCACGTCCAGCCCGACATGGCTGATTGGGAGCAATTAGGGTCTTAAAGCTACGTTTATGACCTGTGAGAAGGCATGTGTGTTGGTCATAAATATTCACAGTAAATGTTGTGGCTTTTGTAGATACACAACTTAATGGTATCTTTCCATTGCCTTGTAGATAATCTTAGGTTGGAGATGCCTCTGGAAGGGCAGGGATTACTGTTACCCTGTTGACCAAAGGTTTTATACCCGCCTACACACAGTGCCAGAGACCTGGGTTCGATCCTGACGATGGGTGCTGTCTACACAGCGTTTGGCACAGAGTGCTCCCCGTGACAGCGTGGGTCTTCTCCGGGTGCTCCGGTTTCCTCCCATGCTCGAAAAGCAAACAGGTGGGGTTTCGGCCCGAAACGTTGCCTATTTCCCTCGCTCCATAGATGCTGCTGCACCCGCTGAGTTTCTCCAGCATTTTTGTGTACCTTCGATCTTCCAGCATCTGCAGCTCCTTCTTGAACACAGGTTTGTAGCTTAATTGGCTTCCACAAAAACTGTAAATTGTTCCTGGTGTGTACGTTAGTGCTGGCGTGACAGGGATTGCTGGTTAGCACGGACTCGGTGGGCAGAAGGGCCTGTTTCTTTGCTGTATCTCTAAACTCCAAAGGTACGTGATGCATATAGCATATGATGAGCTCTTGACAGCACTGGGCCTCAACTCGCTGGAGTTTAGAAGGTTGAAGGGGGGACCTCATTGAAACTTACTGAATAATGAAAGGAATAATCTCGGCAACATCTGGCTCTGCTGGGAGTCAACGCAGAGTATATTCTGAATAGTGATCGATAAGGTGTTTGAGTAATAAGGGAATCAAGCAAAATGTGGGGGTAGCGCAGGGAAGTGGGGCTGAGGTAAAGGATTAGTCATGCTCCCATCGATTGGCATAGTTGAATGTCCTACTCCTGCTTTTATTTTTTATGCCCTTACGCAATTGAGTGAGGGATTACTGGCAGTAAGCCCGGGGATGCCAAAGGCCATCATAAAGGGTTTTGAGAAATAAATTAATTGCTTAGTCCTGCTCTGTTGTGATGCAACTTCAGTTACTTTCCACAGATTTTCTGCACAGGCGATAAACAGTGAGACAGCACAATTTTATAGGGTGTGTAGGAAGGAACTGCCGTTGCTGGTTTACACCGAAGATAGACACAAAATGCTGGAGTAACTCAGCGGGTCAGGCAGTATCTCTGGAGCTGACCCGAAATGTTGCCTATTACTTTTCTCCAGAGATACTGCATGACCCACTGAGTTGCTTCAGCTTTTTGTGTCTATCTGCAGCACAATTTTATACATGGATTAACTAACGCCAGCTCTTCTATTCTTGAGCTCCTGCAATATTTACTCAGGAACAATAGTTAGAATGCAGATGGCTAATGGTGATGGCTTTCTGTAAAATGTAAGTACCCTGCTGACACATATTACAGGGGCAAATTTATGTAGGAAGCATTGGAGGGTGATTACATTGATTGTGATAAGCAACATTCTTGATTTATTTACAGGGAATATTTGTTATAAAAATTGTGCTTTGTGTGCACTGTGTGAGTGTGCAGTCATCCAGACTGAAACCCACAGAAGGGTCTTGCAGCTCCCTGAAGTCAAGGACAATCAGCGCCCCTCATAGACGTACCTACTGTACAAGAGACCAGTCACACAGATGTTAGAATGGAGCTCAATAACCAGGGCCCTGCCCTTCGCAGATATGAAACGGGGTGTTGCCCTTTCTCTAATCCATCAAGCATGACAAGCATTCAAGCAGAGTAGTTAAAGATTTGTGTCAGACGTCATTGACGCAAGCAGCACCTGGCTTGCTGGTAATCGGGGCTCAAATCTGCCCGAATGCATAACTGGGTAGCCACTGATGTTACTTCCCACTCCAAAAAATGTAATATTTCATGTGAGAACGAAAATATTTCAGCCGTGTGTTAAATCGTGTCATTCGTATGGTATTAACATCATAATGCAAGCCTTGTCACCCACTGCAACTTTCCTTGTGGTGTATATATGTGTATATATACGCACACTGAACTTTATTTATTATATTGCTCACAGTGTACTTACTATGGTTACATATTCTGTTGTGTTGCTACAAGTAAGAATGTCATTGTTCTATCTGGGACATATGACAATAAAACACACTTGACTCTTGGCTCTTGATGTTATTTGATTTATCTTTTCTTGTATTTAATTCAGATGACCTTTTTTTCTTTTTGTTTCCTTGCTCTGCTTGTAAGTTATTTTGTGCCCGTTCCCTGGGATTATCATTCATTTTCTGATTTGGTATTTTCTTTAGCGGGGAAACAGGTAGAGTTTAACAAAGATGTAATGATGTTATCTAAGGAGAACTCATTCTTCCTTCCATTCATGCTGGATTGAAAGCATTGACCCAATACACCCAGTGCAAGAGAGCAGAAAGACCAGAATGCATCCCAGAATCTAGATCGGCCCATTTTCAATGATTTTTTTCAATTCCGATATGTATTTAGACTTCCTGTCTGACTCTCAGTAACAACTCCCATCCACCCAATAGAAACTCCCCAGTTTAAAGGGGAATCTCGGAAGCAATTGTTGAATCTCACTAGAACCCCTGGTATTTAGCGACTTAAATAGCAGTAGACTTTACTTTAGACTTTAGAGATACAGCGTGAAAAGAGGCCCTTGGACCCACTGAGCCCATGCCAACCGGCAATCACCTCGTATACTTGCACTATCCTCCGCACTAGGGACAATTTACAATTTACAGAAGCCAAGTAATCTACAAACCTGTACGTCTTTGTAGTGTGGGAGGAAACCGGAGCACCCAGAGAAACCCCACGC
Organism: Leucoraja erinaceus; assembly: GCF_028641065.1. Classification (NCBI taxonomy): domain Eukaryota; kingdom Metazoa; phylum Chordata; class Chondrichthyes; order Rajiformes; family Rajidae; genus Leucoraja; species Leucoraja erinaceus. The sequence goes on along the minus strand of NC_073399.1, from coordinate 17,106,084 downwards.
AGTCACAGGGAGAAAGTACACACTCCGTACAGACAGCACCCGTAGTCAGGATCGAACCTGGGTCTCTGGCGCTGTAAGGCACCAACTGTATTGCTGCACCACCATGCTGCCCATGGGTCAGCTGGGCAGATGGGTAGTCTACAAGATAGTGCACTCCTGTTATCAATCACTGTGGGGATGCTGTGTGCTCCCAGTGAATTGACTTAGTGTGCTCAGTGCCATCCTAGAAGGTCCCCCATTTTGGGCATCAAGGGCCAGTATCCCCACGAGTCCATGACAAGGACACCATTTCTAGGGAACCATGAAAACTTCATTAACTGTTTCCTCGTCCATCGTTAACGTTCATTGGAGAAAACAAGATTTAACAGGTATGAAAAATAGCATCTCTAGCAATGTAGCATTCTCTCAGTCCACCACATTAGTGCAACAGTGTTTAAGAAGGAACTGCAGATGCTGGAAAATCGAAGGTACACAAAAATGCTGGAGAAACTCACCGGGTGCAGCAGCATCTATGGAGCGAAGGAAATAGGAAACCTTTCGGGCTGAAACCCTTGGGTTTCGGGCCGAAACGTTGCCTATTTCCTTCGCTCCATAGATGCTGCTGCGCCCGCTGAGTTTCTCCAGCATTTTTGCGTACATTAGTGCAACAGCTTGACAAAGCCCAAAGTTCAATTGAATCCCACATACCAATCTTTAAGTGTGAAATTCCTCCTTTAAGTTACTGTGCTTCTCAAATCCAGTTTTCTTTTGTCTTTTCCTACCGTTGTATACCTGTAGAGTTCTACAGAATCAAAAAAGGCCCTTTGGCCCAACTTGCAAACACCGACCAACATGTCCCATCTACACTAGTCCCACCTGCCTGCATTTGGCCCATCTCCCTCGAAGCCTGTCCTATTCACAAACCTGACTAAATTTCTCTTAAACTGTTGCATCTTAAATGTCTTAAATATTTAATAAAGTATTAAACAGTGCAGTTAGCTGCATGAATTTTTGATTGTTTCTTCATTATTTTTAGGTGTGCTGTACTCTCACTCAATCTGCATTGAGTTGGCTGGCTGGCTGCTCCCAACTAGGTGCAGCCTCTGGTTTCTGTACTCAGCCTGGGAGTGTGGGGCCAGGAAGGAGAAAAATCATCCAGCTTTATCACTCGTAAGTGCTATTCAGTGATCTTTGTGTGAAATACATGCATGAAGGTGGATGAAGTCTGAATTATGCTCCACCATGTTGCTTCCAGCTTCTGTGGCCAGTACCTATCCATGCCTGGGAAGTTTCTCACAGTTAAACTGCTCAGCCACCATAAATAGTGGTGGGAAAAAACCCTGATTAAACATGCAATGGCTGCAGAATTTGCAAAGCCCTGAACAAACCCTTGATCCATATCTTCAAGTAGGAGGGAAAGAAAGGCAAGTAGATGTAAATGCCAAAATCATGATGCGCAGAAAATTCAATCAAATGAGCATTCACAATGAATGCAGTTTTAGATTATCACCTGCAACTGCTTCACATTGAATGTGGGCAACGGAACGGCAAATGGAATTTAACTCAGACAGGTGCGAAATGATAAATTTATGGACGTTAAACCACGGCAGGACATTAAAATACGAGAGGTAGAGAGGGTTAGACAGTCTGGACCTTCTTCCAATGATGGAAATATCTAATAATAGAGGGCATCGTTTTCAGGAGAGGGGCAGAGTTTAAAGATGGTACACACGGTAACATTTCTACACAGAGGGTGGTGCGTGCCTGGAACACACTGCCAAGGGGGTGGTGGAGGCAGAGACAATGGTGGCATTTAACAGGCTTTTAGATAGTCACGCAAATATGCAGAACTGCAGAGATGTAGATCAGGTGTAGGCAGATTAGCATTTGTCTTGCATCAGGTTGGGTACAGACATTATGGGCTGAAGGGCCTGTTCGTGTGCTGCACCATCTCATGTTCCAGGGCATACACCGTGTGTGGCAGGGCCTTGAGGAGTCTTGTTGTACAGAGAGGCATTGGGGTACAGGTTCATAGCTCCCTGAATGAGGGAAGACAGGTAGACACGGTGACAGGGAAGGTGTAGGACATGTATATCTTCATTGGTGGAGCCACTGAGTATAAAATATGTTATGGTTGTATATGGTGTTAATTAGGTCACACTAGGAGCATAGTGTGTGGTTTTAGTTGCCACACTAGGATGCTGTAATTACGTGTGACAGGGTGATGTAAAGATTCACAAGGATGTGGCCGAGACTAGGAGATGTGAGATGAGGAGAGATTGGATAGATCGGCTCTGTTTTACCTGGGGCAATGGTGACATATCAAAGATATACACAAATATGCTAAACATAGAGAGGATGGATAGTGTCAGTTTCCCATGGTGTCTAAAAGTAGAAGTGAGAAAGAGGAGGCTTAATGGGAATCTGAGGTGTATTTTGTCATGGGTGTTGGTTTTTCATGCAGTTGATATCTGGAATAAGCTGCCAGTAGGGTACAAACAGCAACAATAGTTAAGACACAAAAAGTGTAAGAAGGAACTGCAGATGCTGGTTTATACTTAAGACAGACACAAAAAATGCTGATGTACCTCAACAGGTCAGGCAGCATATCTGGAGAAATAGAATAGGTGACGTTTGGGGTCAGAAGCTTTCTTCGGACTGAAAGTAAAAGTTGGGAGGGGGGGGATAAACTGGAGGTGAGAAAACGAGCAGTGAGAGAGAGCATTGCAGAACATCCATCGAAGCGAGGAGGAGATTTAAGAGACATCTGGACAGTTACATGCATGGACAGGGCACAGAGGAATGTGGTTAATGCTGGCAAGTGGATTTGTATAGATAGGAGTGTGGTCAACATAGACATGGTGGGCTGGAGGACCTGTTACCATGCTGTGCAATGCTTTGAATCATTCTGTGACTCTGCTCTCCCTGCTCTCTATTTGCTTGCCGTGAGGTGGCAGGGTGGTCCCGTACAGCTGGTGGACTCAGTCACTCCAGTCCATGGTGTGAGGGGAATGGTGACAACATGTCTGGAGCCCAGGGTTGGATAAAACATATCCTGTGGGCTGGAGAGCCTGTTTCCTGGTCTATGTTGTGGATGGCAAGGCCTTGGGGAGTGTTGTTGAACAGAGAGACTTTGGGGTACAGGTTCATAGCACCCTGAAGGTGGGAATACAGGTAGACAGTATGGGTGATGTGTGATCAGGGATGGGAGAAGTGTGAGAGCAGAGACAAGCAGAGGGCTGGACGCCTGGAAAAGGGTTCAGGGATAGAGAGGGATGAAGCCAGGTTGTGTAAAAAACGAGGATGTCATTTAAAACGGAGAGATGGAAGACCACCAGACCACCACGGATGGACACGTGGTGTATCAACATCCAACAAGGCTTAAGGGGAAAAACATACCGTTCTTTAGCCAGAGTACAGTTCAGTTTAGTTCAGTTCAGTTTACTTTAGTTTAGTCTAGTTTACAAACAACGACCGAGGGCGAGGGTGGTGAATCTGTGGAATTTGGTTCCACAGACGGCTATGGAGGCCAAGTCTTTGGGTATTTTTAAAGTGGAAATCGATAGGTTCATTATTAGTAAGGGTGACAAAGGTTTCGGGGAGAAGGCAGGAGAATGGGGTTGAGAGGGAAAGATATATCAGCCATGATTGAATGGCGGAGTATGCGGGCCAAATGGCCCAATTCTGTCCTATCACTTATGAACGTGATGTAAATCTGAAACTCAAACACTACATACTGGAGAAACAAAGATCTACAGATGCTGGGTAATTCGCATAAGGACAGAAAGTGCCTGTCATCAGGCCAGGAGGCATCTCTGGAGAAGGGGTTCAGCCCGAAACATTACCTATTTCCTTCGCTCCATCAATGCAGTTGCACCCGCTGAGTTTCTCCAGCATTTTTGTCTATCTCCGGAGAACATTTTTGGAGACCTCACATATCCATGTTCTCCCGAGATGCTGCCTGACCTGCAGAGTTACTCCAGCACTTCACAAGTTATAGGAGTAGAATTAGGCCATTCGGCCCATCGAGCCTACCGCTATACAATCATGGGTGATCTCATAATCCCATTTTCCTGCCTTCTCCCCATAACCCTTGACACCCCCCTCTAAACAAGAATCTTGTCTGTGTCTCTGACTTTAAAAATATCCAATGACGTCCACTGACGTGTCCATGCAAAGGTGAATAATGCACATTTACCAACAGGTCCGCCCCCGCCCCCCTCCCCCTCTGATTCCTGCACAATGTTACAACCCAAGGTTGATTCGTGGTTGTAGAAGCTTCGTCGTGTCGGGACACGTTGTTGTTAATGTTTCCCATTCACCGACAATGATAATTCACAGACCTCCTGAACACACAAAGGCCACGACACAGTGAGCACATGCGAATCAAAGGCAATCGCTCGCATTCTGCATGAAATGTCTCAGGACCCGTTGGAAAACGCCGAGCCCCGACCCTATCCTGAGCCGAGGCCGGCGTATTTCCATCGTTCTTTTACTCACGGAGACTGAATTGTAACAAATCTTGAAAGGTTTCTCGCATCCAATTGAAAGGGATGTCATTTCCTCTCACAATAACCTGTTGCTCCTAAGATTGAAATATCAAAAATCAAAGTTAATGTAAGGCTGAGTTAGTTACTCCGGCGCCTTGTGTCTATCCTCAATATGTTAGTTGCAGCCAGAGGGAATAAAGCAGTTTTCTTTTTATTATTTTCAAGAGGTGTTTTTTTTTTTGTTGTCTTATTTAAACCAGTGGGGAATTTTCACTCCCTGCAAGACCGTTATTTGCTGAGGAAAAATATCCCGCGACTCTTTCATTTCTTATCGAAAGTGTTGGAGTAACTCGGCGGGTCAGGCAGCATCTCTGGAGAACATGGATTGGCGACGTTTCGGGTCGGGACCCTTCCTTAATATAATCCTATTCGCCATCAGTGAAGCCAAAAATAATTGGCGTCATAGATTTTAACTGAATGTCACAAGGTACACGGGCTGCTCTCAATTTTCACCCTGGGATTTTTTAAACTGATCCTCGACCTCCAGCTGCCTTTGATTGCGACGGCAACAGGACTGGTAGTAAATAAAGGAACAATGTAGCACAGAGTCAGGCCATGGGTTACAGTTTGAGCGCGAAACCCCCTCTCTTTCTCAAGGCCACTGAAGACAATATAAGATTTTTCAATCCTATTTGCCTGAGCGAAGTCTTTTCACTGAATTTCACCTGATGTAATTTTCGTATTTTCTCCGGATATTTTTTTAATTCAGATTATCTTTTTTGGAAGTGTACAAAATCATGAGAGGAATAGATTGGTTGGACGCACCAAGTATTTTCCCCAAGGTGAGGGGTATCGAGAACCAGGTTTAAGGTGAGAGGGGAAATGTGAGGGGCAACTTTTTTCCACACAGGTACATGGAACAAGCTGCCAGAGGAGGTAGTTGAGGCAGGAACTATAACAACATTTAAAATACACTTGGACAGGAGCGTGGATGGGAAAAGGTTTAGAAGAATGTGGGCCAAAGACAGGTAAATGTGTCGAGCTTAGATGGGGCATCATAGTCGGTATGGACTCTAGGCCTGATAGGTCTGTATCTGTGCTGTGCTACTTACTCCATGACTCTAACACCATACTCTTGTCTTGATTTCACAGCCGGGGATTGTACATTAGCCCCGTGTTGCCTGCTCGTGATTCGTTCCCACATTTTGGAATTGAGTCAACCCAAATAGTCTCCATAGATAGACACAAAATGCTGGAGTAACTCAGCGGGTTAGACAGCATCTATAGAGAAAAGGAATAGGACCCGAAATGTCACCTATTCCTCTTCTCCAGAGGTGCTTCTGACCCCCTGAGTTACCCCAGCATTTTGCGTCTATCTTCGGCTTAAACCAGCAGTTCCTTCCAACACAAAGAGTCTCCATCGCAGGACAAAATGTTGTGCTGCTTCTCTTGCCCAGTTCTGTGAAAAACATAGAAAATAGGTGCAGGAGAAGGCCATTCGGCCCTTCGAGTCAGCACCTCCATTCAATATGATCATGGCTGATCATCCAAAATCAGTACTCCGTTCCGGCTTTTTCCCCATATCCCTTAATCCCCATACATCCAGTGAATTGGCCTGCACTGCCTTCTGTGGCAGAGAATTTCACAGATTCACAAGTCTGGCTGAAAAAGTTCTTAGCTCATCTCAGTCCTAAATGGCCTACCCCTTATTCTTAAACCGTGAACCCTGGTTCTGGGCTCCCCCAGCATCGGGAATATTTTTCCTGTATCTACTCTGTCCATTCCTCTAAGAATTTTAAATGTTTCTATAAGATACCCTCTCATCCTTCTAACTTCCAGTGAAATGTCGAAGTCTTCGGCCTAAAATCCCCCCCCCCCCCCCCCCCCCCCCATAGATGTTGCTTCACTGCTGAATGTCTCCAGTATTTTCTGTTTATAAATAAGTATAAATATATGAATCAGCCGAGAAGCAGCATCTATATGTGTATGTCTACATCTTATACATATATATAAGAACACACACACACACACATATACACATATATATATATATAAAAGAAGACACGCTGGATCTGCAAACGATTTAAAAGCATTTCCGAATATTTCAAGCCGTCTCAAAAGTAATTTAAAACATCACTAAATGAGAATGTGTCTTAGCCACCAATGCATTGAGGCGCTCAGCTGAGTGCGAGTAACAGGCGGGTCGAGCTGTGTGGCGCTCAGGCGCTGTGTAAATAGCTGGAGCTAATCTCACCCCCACGTGGGTTTGACATGCCAAGCCGTCCACATCCTCATAGGCTCCGCTTCCACCACTCACTTTGTCCCAAAGCTTCGGCAGGTTCTCGATTGGCTGCCAAACCACATTGTCCTCTCCTTTCCCACATTAACCCCTGCACTGCCGAAATCCTGAGGATAGACACAAAAATGCCCGAGTAACTCAGCGGGACCGGCAGCATCTCTGGAGAGAAGGAAAGGGCGAAGTATCGGGTCAAGACCCTTCTTCAGACTTTCTCACCTCTAGCTTCCCTCTCCCCTGACTCTCAGTCGGAAGAAGAAGGGTCTCGATCCGAAACGTCACCCATTCCTTCTCTCCAGAGATGCTGCCTGTCCTGCTGAGTTACTCCAGCAATTCCAGCACGTCCACATTTTGAACAATGGATACAGCAGATGAGGTTGGAGGAGGTGCAAGTGAGCCTCTGCCTAACCTGAAATGACTGTCGGGGTCCCGATACAGAGTCGAGGGAGAAGGTATAGCGACAGGTGTTGCATCTTCTGCGGATGCAGGCGAGGGTACCAGGGGAGGGGGTGGCTTGGGTGGGAAGGGACGAGTTAACCAGGGAGTTGCGGAGGGAACGGTCTCTGCGGAAGGCGGAAAGGGGTGGAGATGGGAAAATGTGACTCGTGGTAGGAAATTGGATGGTTCTGCGGTTGAGGAAGAAATGGAGGGTTTAGGGCCTTCCTGGTGGGAGATGGAGGTGTAGAGTGTTCTACCAACACTCTACTCTGCCTAGAGTCCTCCGTCCTCACCCTCAACAACTTCTCCTTTGACTCCTCCCACTTCCTCCAAGGCGTAGCTATGGGCACCCACATGGGCCCCAGCTACGCCTGCCTTTTTGTAGGGTACGTTGAACAATTCCTGTTCCAGACGAACACTGGCCCTATCCCCGAAGTCTATCTCTGTTACATTAATGACTGCATCGGTGCTACCTCCTGCACTCATGCAGACTTAAATCAACTTCACCAACAATTTTCATCCTGCACTCACATTTACTTGGACCATCTCCGACGCCTCCCTCCCCTTTCTTGATCTCCCAGTCTCCATCACAGGAATTAGACGATTAACTGACGTATATTACATGCTGAATATGAATTACAAATTACAAATCTGAAGCAGGGTCTCAACCCGAAACGTCACCCATTCCTTCTCGCCAGAGATGCTGCCTGTCCCGCTGAGTTACTCCAGCAGTTTGTGTCTACCTTCGTCTATTACAAACCCACTGACTCCCACACCTATCTCGACTACACTTCTTCCCACCCTGCTTCCTGCAAAGACTTTATCCCCTACTCCCAATTCTTCTGTCTATGCTGCATCTGCGCCCAAGATGAGGTGTTCCATATTAGGACATCCGAGATGTCCGCATTCATCATAGATGAGGCCCTCACTCATGTCTCCTCGGTACCCCCCGCAGCTCCGCCCCCCCCCCCCCCCCCCCCCCCCCCCCCCCCCCCCCCCCCAGGCGCAACAGAGTCCCCCTAGTCCTTACCTTCCACCTCATCGGCCGTCGCATACAACACATAATCCGAAATGTCCGCCACCTCCGACAGGATCCCACCACTAGTCACATTTTCCCATCTTTACCCCTTTCCGCCTTCCGCAGAGACTGTTCCATCCGCAAACCCCTGGTTAACTCATCCCTTCCCGCCCAAAAACACCCCCTCCCCTGGTACCTTCCCCTGCAGCCGCAGAAGATGCAACACCTGTCCCTATACCTCCTCCCTCGACTCTGTCCACGGACCCCGACAGTCCTTTCAGGTAAGACAGAGGTTCGCTTGCATCTTCTCCAGCCTCATCCAATGAATCCGTTGTTCACGATGTGGACTCTTATACATTGGCGAGACCAAACGCAGACTGGGCGACCGTTTCGCGCAACACCTTCGCTCAGCCCGCCTGAAACTACCTGATCTCCCGGTTGCTGGACACTTCCCTCCACAGCCCTTGCGGACCCAGGTCTCCTCCATTGTCAGAATGAAGTTAAACGCAAATTGGGCACCTTACAGCCCAGTGGTATGAATATTTAATTATCTCTCTTCAGGTAGCCTACCGTTTTGTGCCTACGCCGCAGATTAGTGGAGATACTGATAATAAAAATAACACCTAACTCTGTGTCAGTCAGGAACTGTGCACTCTGTTCACAGTGGACTATCATGGTACAGCTGGTAGAGCTGATGCCTCGTAGCGCCAGAGACCTGGGTTCGCCCCTGACCTCGGGTGCTGTCTGCGTGAAGTTTGCAAGTTCTCCCTGTGAACGCGTGGGCTTCATCCGGGTGTTCCTGTTTGCTCCCACACCCCAAACACACGCGGGTTTGTAGGTTTAGGAAGGGAACTGCAGATGCTGGTGTACACATAAATTAGATATGGTTCGCCTGGGTGTGGGTGTCTGATGTTGAAAGACCCGAAACACCCAATGACCCTAGGGAATACATCACTGATGGTGTGTTCAGGAGCATCTATCGATGTATTTGTATCAATAATAATTCATTCATAATAAACTTATTCATTCATAAAAATGCTGGAGTGACTGCGGGACAGGCGGCATCTCTGGATGGAAGGGATGGGTGGCGCTTCGGGTCGAGACTCTTCTTCAGTCTGAAACGTCTAAAACTAAACTCTAGCGTTTTGTGGCTTTCTTCGCGTTTGTAGATTACCTGGCCTTTGTAAATTGCCCCTGATATTCAGGGAGTTGACGTGAAAGCAGGATAATGTAGTGTGAGTGGAAGAATACTGTTTTAAAATATATTTTAGAGATAAAGCGCAGAAACAGGCCTTTCGGTTTCAGTACACAAACAGCAGTCTAACAGCGTTCTAGCATTACATCCCTGTTCTGTGCCTCTGCAATAAACAGAAACACAACCTCAGCCCTTTCGAACTAACGTATTGACCAGTCCCTACTACCTTTAAGAAGACACAAGAGACGGTTGCTCCTACCTACCACCTTGAAGGATGTGTATACATATACTTCCTGCCTCTGTTCATTCACACCGCTCAATATCACATATGTTGCTTTGTTGCAGATCGATTGCCTCGCCTTGTGTCTGTATTACATTCCACTGGCCACTTTTCTGCCCAACTGACCTGGCATGTTCGTGCAATCGGCAGACTTCATTCCAAAGACGTCCCCACGAAATATTACGATCACTGCACAAATGTTACAAATGTATTTGTGGGACGTACTATCAGGTAAATACACTGTCATCGTATTGACACTTACATTGTGGTAAATGCAGAACTGCCCTTGAGACCACAAAGGCCGGCCGAGGGTCGTCAACATCGGATCCTCGGCCAATATTGCTTTATTTCCCGCACTCAGGGAAATGGCCACAGCCCAGGCCACTTACTTTAGACTTGAGAGATACAGCGTGGAAACAGGCCCTTCGGCCGACCGAGTCCGCGCCGACCAACGGGTACACTATACACCAGGGATATTTTTACACATTTTATTGAAGCCAACTAACCAATAAACCTGTACGTCTTTGAAAAGTGGGTGGAAACCCAAGCACCCGGAGAAAGCCCACACGGTCACAGAGAGAACGTGCAAACTCCACACAGACAGCACCCGTGGACAGATTCGAACCTAGGTCTCTGACGCTTCACAAATGCAAACTGCCGCCCTTATTCGTGACATTTGTAACTTTAAGCATAACCGTAAAATGTTCCAATCACGGAGGTTGCAATCAATATGATGCAATTTGTATGTAATGCAAATATTTCTTCTGCGCTTTTCATAATCCCACGACATCCCACAGCATTTTACTCCTAATAAGGGAATTTTGAAATGCAGCCACTTCAAAAAGGTAGCGGCCAATCCGACGCCGCAAGATTTCACAAACGGTAAATGTTTTACACGGTAATCTGTATTTAATGTTTGACGGAGTCATAGAGTCGTATAGTATGGTCACCGGCCCTTCGACCCTCTGAGTCCACGCTGATCATCGATCCTCAGTGCCCACAAGCTCAATACTATCCCACTTTCCCATCCACTCCCCTGTACACTAGGGGCAGTTCGCAGCGGCCAATTAACCTACTAGCACTTAATGAAGTTTTGAAAATGGAGATACAAAGAACTACACAGGTTGGAATATTGAGAAGGAGGAACTCAGCGGGTCAGGCAGCATCTGGGTAGGGAATGTACAGGCGATATTTCGGGTCGGGACTCTTCCTCAGACTGATTTGTTTGAAAGATAAATGCCGATGGGTAACCCTACTGACTCTTTAAAACGGTGCCTTTGCCTTCACCCGAGAGACTAGACGCGCAAGGGCATAAAGTGCTGGAGTAACTCAGCGGGTCGGGCAGCATCTCTGGAGAAGATGGATAGGTGACGGGTCGGGTCGGGACTAGACAAGTTAGCTGATATTGGCGGCATTGTGGCACATCCTGACCACGGGTGCTGGCTATATAAGTGTGTTAATGTTAGTGTACCTACAACCTAGGGTAGTGTTCGTGTGCAGGAATCGCTGGTCGGTGCGGAGTCGGTGAGCCGAAGGGCCTGTTTGCGCGCTGTATCGCTAAACTAAACTAATATAAAACAAATACGACTTCGGGCAGAACCGCATCTTCTCAGCACTGCCAGACTAACTTCCACAGCCACGTCGATGCAATGCAACCTTCTGACTCGAAGATTGACACAACGTGCTGGAGTAACTCAGCGGGACAGGCAGCATCTCTGGAGAGGAGGAACGAATAGGTGGCGTTTCGGGTCGTGACGCTTCCACCAATTGATTTGCCATTGACGTTACTGCCAAGTGTTTTACGGCGAGTTTAGGTGAGAAGGCAGAATAATTACAGTGCTCTGCGATGCAAACGCGAAGCCGAAACTAAAAGCATTAGCTGAGCATGACAAGCGGCCAGAAAGTGATACATTTTGAAATAAGCAAAGTTAGAAATATCTGTTGTGAAAATTGACAAATAGTGTTACATTCAGACCAAAGGCTGGGTCATTATATTTGGGATATTGTTCTAAAGAGGCAAATCCCTCGCGTTGCGGCATTTATCAGTGTCTTTTCTATTCAGCTGCCTTTTATTATTTTTATAATGTATAATGTAATGAATAAACGGTCTCTCTGGGGGGAAAGATCCTTGTAAAACCCTTCAACCATTCAAGTGATTTATATCTTGAAGTTACATGTCAGAGAATCTGTATCTTTCATTCGGTAACATCGCCCCATTGAAGGTGTTCAGGTATCAGAATTAATCATCCCGGGTCTAGTCTTCCATACGGGGAGAAACGGTGTGTAAAAGGTGAGCGGGGACGTGCTTTGCACGCCGATATCCGCGTTCAAATCAGGAAGGACCGATACTTTATGAAGTGTATAATTTTCACTCAAGTGCATAATTTTCCACTGCTATTATTAGAGCGCCTGTTCTCAAGGAGCGATCCCAGCGTGACAGGATGCGGTTCAAAGTGCATTGGAAAACGGACTCCCATCACAGCCGGCCATTCCTTCACTGTGAAACACACGCGACCACTCTTTTGCCTTCTTTCCGTGCTGTAACTCTCTGCCAATCGAGATCTGGCATTCAAGTATATTGATTTCTTGAGATTCATTGTCATAGAGAAATGCTGGAGTAACTCAGCGGGACGGGCAGCATCTCTGGGTGACGTTTCGTGTCGAGACTCTTCTTCGGACTGAGAGTCGGGGAATAGGGAAACGAGAGATATAGACAGTGATGTAGAGAGATATAGAACAAATGAATGAAAGATATGCAAAAAAATAACAATGATAAATTAAACAGGCCATTGGTAGCTGTTTGCTCGGTTAGAACGAGAAGCTGGTGTGATTTGGGTGGGGGAGGGCTGGAGAGAGAGGGAATGCAGGAATTACTTGAAGTGAGAGAAATCAATATCCATACCACTGTGTTGTAAACTGCCTAAGCGAAATATGAGACGCTGTTCCTCCAATTTGCGTTGGTCTCGCCAATGTGTAAGAGTCCACATCTTGAACACCAGACTGGCCCCTCAGCCCCACTCCTCCTCTTAATGAGGTATTGGCTTGAGCTAGTCCCATTTGCCCGCATTAGTGTGTATCTAGATTCTAGAGTTTATCTATGCTGAGCCAAGCTGAAACTCCCCATGATCAGTTGTTCCCCAGCAATGTGCACACTGTGTGTAGTGACAGAGTTTCGCGGGTGGGTGGGACAGTTGCATCACACTAGCAGATGCACCTTGTGGCAGCAAGTGTGAACGGCCACAGGTTTCTTCCATGGCGACTAAACTATCTGAATACCCAGCGTCAATCTTTGATTTTAATCTTCCCTGCTCAATATGTGGGTGCTTGAATCCCTCTGGAATGCTCCCTCCACCCAGAAATATCCTGAGTCGTCCATTAGGTCCATGGGTCCTCAGCAGAAGTAATCTCCTCAAGACTTTGCATGGAACCTCATGAGGAAGTCCACCTGGCTCTATTTAATCCTTACCTTTGATAGAAATCCTCGGTTACATTCTTCCAGAGCTGAGGAATTTCAGGATTTATGCGTGCCCCCATTAACCGCAGTGTCGCCCCACTCCTTAATGTAATTGGCAAACTCCCGTTCTGTTGTACCGCCAGCATTATTTAAACTCTTCCCTCTGCCATTGGCACAGCGTCTGTAATTCGCTTTGCAAGATTGCCGGAACTTGAGTGTTGCTCGTGGGTGGGGTGGTTGTGGAGGGAGGGGCAGCTGTTATGGGAAGCTGAAACAACATCAAGTAATCACAGTGCGGAGGAGAGCAGATCATCCAGAAAACACGAGAGTCCTAACTACCCACAAGCAACGAGTCAGTTCAATCTTGCTCAGAAGTGGATCCCTGGTCCGTCATTGCTGCTCATGTCCTTGACCACTGTAGAAATCACAAGGGAGCACGGTTCTGTCTAAGTAAGTCGTTGCAGTACATTCTGTAAATCATAAATACTGCAGCTACATTTCACCGCTGCTGGCAGTGTAGATATTAAGGCCTGTCGAATCATCATAGTTCTCCCCACAAGAACTCCTTGGCTGATTTTTAACATGGTTAACATGTAATGAATTCCATCGATGAGAGAGGATTTTGTGAACGTTACTTATTTCCCCTGACTTAAAAAGTGAAGCCTTCTTCCAAAATTCTTGGGGACTTTTATATTGATCTACTAAATTCGAGTATACAACCATTCAAATGAATCCATATACTGCGTTCATTTGCAAAGCTAGTGTGGTGTTTTGAACAGATGTAAATGTTAGAAATTAGTGTCAACTTTTGTTGCCTGGAACTATGCATTATGGTTCTCAGAGACGCATAGTGCATAGTTCCATAGAACAAAAGTTGACACTAATTTCTCTGCACTATGTCCTCTAAAAGTTATTGGTTTGAGTCCCCATTCAGGATCCTGAAATGATGCCTGATTTACTCATTCCAGACCAAGATCTGTTTCGTTGGGGAGAGATCGTGGCCCTGGCAACTCTCTCGCGTAGATGTGAAAGACTGGATGCCACGAATCTCCAAAAGAGCTTAAGTGCCCTGCTCGATATTTATGTCTCAACCAACATCACTCAGGCTGTGGGTAGCACAGTGGCGCAGCGACAGAGTTGCTACCTTACAGCGCCAGAGACCCGGGTTCCATCCTGACTACAGGTGCTGTCTGTACAAAGTTTGAACGTTCTCCCTGTGCCCGCATGAGTTTTCTCCGGGTGCTCCGGATTCTGTCAACATTCCAAAGACGTGCAGGTGTGTAGATTAATTGGCTTCTGTAGAATTGTCCCTAGTGTGTAGGATAGTACTGGTGCACAGGTGATTGGTGGTCGGTGCAAAAAATGTGGGCCGAAGGTCCTGTTTCCACGTTGTATCTCTAAATCAAACTAAATGTAATCTGGTCATTGGAGCAGACTGCTGCTCATAGGCTGCAGGTTGTATTGAGAGGGCGCCCTTATACATATGGTGTACGGTGGCATAGCGGTGCAGTTGGTGCCTTATAGCGCCAGGGACCTGGGTTCGATCCTGACTACGGGCGCTGTCTGCACTGAGCTTGTACATTCTCCTTGTGACCGCGTGAGTTTTCTCCGGGTGCTTTGATTTCTTTCCACATTCCACAGGCGTGCAGGTCTGTAGGATAATTGGCTCCTGCAGAAATGTCCCTAGTCTATAGGATATAACTAGTGAACAGGTGGCTGTCAGTCGGTGCAAATTAGGTGGACCGAAGGTTCTGTTTCCCATGTTGTATCTCCAAACTAAACTAAGTTTAATCTAGTAATTGGAGCAGACTGCTGCTCATAAACTGCAGGTTGCACAGAGAAGTGTTCTTCACAGGCCAGTTTGATACCCTGACCTCACACCTCCTGAGCATGAGGCTTAGCATCAGATGCCATTGCATTTGACCTCCACCACTGGAGGCAGCACTGAGTCCAAAGATAGCGCACACAGAGAAGGGTCTCGACCCGAAACGTCACCCATTCCTTCTCTCCAGAGACGCTGCCTGTCCTGCTGAGTTTTTGTGTCCATCCATTAACTCGTCGCCTGTGGAACTTTGCTGTGTGCAAATTGCCTGCAAGAGGAACAATTTCAAAGCTAGTATTGTTCAAAGCAAAGGGGAGATGGCGGGGTTTAAGGTGGTTACAACGTGGCACGTGTTAGCTGCCACATGAAACCTCAGTCCCATCTCTCCTTCTCCATGACTCAGTAAAGTGAGATCTCCTTGGAGCCATTCGTGGTTGAACTGTGATTATAAATCTGGCACGAGGGAGCCATCTCTTTTGGTGATTGCTTATGTGGTAGAAAGATATCACTTTCCAGTGTGAATTATGAGCCATCCATCTTCCTTTAGTGTTCAAGGTCCAGGCGTTACAACTGTTGCAAGCACGTAAGGTGATGATGATATTTAAGGCTGGAAACATCCTGTGCTGCTGAAGGCAATTGGTCCTAAGATGAGACCTCGTGCTTATTTTCATGGAAGTCAACCATATACATCATAAGTTGTCAAAGGGTTCCAATGGTCTCAACTAACACATGTAAAAACTGAACGAAGGACGCAAGGGGGGGGGGGGGGGGGGGGGGGGGGGGGGGGGGGGCTTCTGCCACATGCAGGCAGTAGATAGAAACATAGAAACATAGAAAATAGGTGCAGGAGTAGGCCATTCGGCCCTTCGGGCCTGCACCGTCATTCAATATGATCATTGCTGATCATCCAACTCAGTATCCTGTACCTGCCTTCTCTCCATACCCCCTGATTCTTTTAGCCACAAGGGCCACATCTAACTCCCTCTTAAATATAGCCAATGAACTGGCCTCAACTACCTTCTGCGGCAGAGAATTCCAGAGATTCACCACTCTCTGTGTGAAAAAAGTTTTCCTCATCTCGGTCCTAAAAGATTTCCCCCTTATCCTTAAACTGTGACCCCTTGTCCTGGACTTCCCCAACATCGGGAACAATCTTCGTGCATCTAGCCTGTCCAACCCCTTAAGAATTTTGTAAGTTTCTATAAGATCCCCCCTCAATCTTCTAAATTCCAGCGAGTACAAACTGAGTCTATCCAGTCTTTCTTCATATGAAAGTCCTGACATCCCCGGAATCAGTCTGGTGAACCTTCTCTGTACTCCCTCTATGGCAAGAATGTCTTTCCTCAAATTAGGAGACCAAAATTGTACACAATACTCCAGGTGTGGTCTCACCAAGACCCTGTACAACTGCAGTAGAACCTCCCTGCTCCTATACTCAAATCCTTTTGCTATGAATGCTAACATAACATTCGCCTTCTTCACTGCCTGCTGCACCTGCATGCCTACTTTTAATGACTGGTGTACCATGACACCCAGGTCTCGTTGCATCTCCCCTTTTCCTAATCGTCCACCATTCAGATAATAATCTACTTTCCTTTTTTTGCCACCAAAGTGGATAACCTCACATTTATCCATATTATACTGCATCTGCCATGCATTTGCCCACTCACCCAGCCTATCCAAGTCACCTTGCAGCCTCCTAGCATCCTCCTCACAGCTAACACTGCCCCCCCAGCTTCGTGTCATCCGCAAACTTGGAGATGTTGCATTCAATTCCCTCGTCCAAATCATTAATATATATCGTAAATAGCTGGGGTCCCAGAACTGAGCCTTGCGGTACCCCACTAGTAACTGCCTGCCATTGTGAAAAGGACCCGTTTACTCCTACTCTTTGCTTCCTGTCTGCCAGCCAGTTCTCTATCCACATCAATACTGAACCCCCAATACCGTGTGCTTTAAGTTTATATACTAATCTCTTATGTGGGACCTTGTCGAAAGCCTTCTGAAAGTCCCGATATAACACATCCACTGGTTCTCCCTTATCCACTTTACTAATTACATCCTCGAAAAATTCTATAAGTTTCATCAGACATGATTTACCTTTCATAAATCCATGCTGACTTTGTCCAATGATTTCACCACTTTCCAAATGTGCTGCTATCCCATCTTTAATAGGATAGGACCGTTCGGGGAACATTTGTAACTGTGTCGGCACCAAAACATGGCGACATTTGTGTACTGCCTGGATGAGGTCTGCTGTATGATTTTACCGTGTTGTATGCAAAATAAAGCATCTCATTGTACGTACTATGACAATCGGGTACCATTGAATCATTGTGGTGAATATTAATGCACAGTATTTTAAACACAATGTGGTCTTCATGTCAGAGAAGGTTCACTGATATGATATGCGGTGGTCCTATGGGAGCAAATCTGGCTTTAATTCAGTAATTTTATTGAACCCCCCGAGGTTCAGAGTGGCTTGACAAGGTAGATATTGAAAGGAGCCACAAAATGCTGGAGTAACTCAGCGGGTCAGGCAGCATCTCTGGAGAGAAGGAATGGGTGACTTTTCGGGACGAGACCCATCTTCAGACTGAGTTACTCCAACATTTTGTGTCTTCCTTCGATGTAAACCAACATCTGCAGTTCTTTCCTATGTAGATATTGGAAGGATGTTTCCCTTTCTGGAGCCATCTACTCTAGAGGGTCATCCACTTGAGGATGGAGATGAGGAGGAGTTTATTTTCTCAGAGATCACCCCAAGAATCTTTGAAACTACCCAAGAGAGCGGTGGAGGAAGAACCAATTGATATATTCAAGGTCAAGAAGGAGAGATTTTTGGTTCATTGGGCAGTCATGGGTTACAGTCAACAGGATCTCCTTGTGGACTTCATTGGTCATCAGTACCAGCTCTGATTCCCTCTCGCCTGACACTCAATCTGAAGGAGGGTCTCGACCCGAAATGTCACCTGTTCCTTTTCTCCAGAGACGCCAAGATCCTCCAGCATTTTGTGTCTATCTTCGGTGTAAACCAGCATCAGCAGTTCCTTCATACACTGGAGGAGCATGAAGTTGAGGCCAAGGTCAGATCAGCCATGATACACTCAGCTGGACAGATAGTGGAAAGAGTGGAGAGAGAAACAGAAATAAAATGTCAGGTCTGAAACCGGAACTGTTCACTGTTGTTCTTTCCACAGGGACTGCCTAACCTGCTGAGTATTTCCAATGTTTTGTTTTTATTTCAGACTTTGAGGCTTTTAACTTTCCTTTGACCAGTCATGATCTTGCTGTTCTTGTCAGCTTGTAAACCCACTCGTCTCCCAATAGGATGAGGTTATGAAGTAGGAAAATAATTAGCTATCAAAAACCATTTGCGCCTCACATAACCAACAATGCTCTCCCGAGCACTTGTCCTTTGCTGGATATGGCCCAGTGTAAATACTCTCTTGTGTTTGTTCAGAAACTAATTGTGGTTGTTAATGCTGCCGTAGTATTATTTTGTCCGATAAGATCTGTCCGTACTGTTGCTTTTATTAAATTAGTTCTGTATATTCCAGGCCTCGGGATCATCCGTCATCCCAACTACGAATGCCGTACCGACTGAGAAGCGACTGACCCTGATGACTGACGGCCAAGGGAATTGCTTGTCCATTATAACCAGGAATTCCTGTGGTATCCAGGACTGTTTATTGTTCGATTCCTTCGTATTTAATGTCAGTAGTGAGTTGGCTTCTTCCGTATCGCAGGTGGGGAGGCAGGTGCACAGTTGGCCCATCTACAGCAGAATGCAAGAGTCAAGGCACCAGCAGGCATTTTGTTTTCCTTGAGGGAGGGAGGAGAAGGGGGCGGGGGGGGGGGGGGGGGTTTACAACTCAATAGAAACACCGAACTGCAGGGTCCCCGCTGTGAAGGAGGCAACTGGGCTCCCAAACCAGTGAAGGCCGACTGTGCTTCGCTCCTCTGCTGCCTGGCGACCGGCGCCACATGTCAAAGGTCAGCGGCAGTGTCACACGGGGGCCATGTTTGTGTTGTGCCCAGGGCCAGTTTCACGCTGTTGTGAACCAACACAAAAAGCCACTCCAGAATCTCAACTAATGCAAGAAGGTGCATGCCGGAGATGATCAATCCACTCCTCTTGGATACAACACCCCACACAACACAGTCTGTTCATGAATATTAACTTGATTTCTGCTTGAGAGCAAATAAAATGTAAATTGTTCCGCATAGGTGCCAAGCTGGACAGATGAGGCACAATATTGGTTGGCCAATGTTCATTACATATTTTGTTTGTTCCTTAATTTTTGCATTAGCTTAAAATGGTTAAAAAAATTTAAAGAATCAATAATTGCAGAAAAAGGCATTCTATTCAGAAAACTGGACCAAAACCTGTTTTGGAATCCTTATACACAGAGAATTTTTCCTCCATCAAGTTCCCTCCAATTTCATCGATCCCAACAACCTGCTCCCGATCAGAGGTGGTGGCTGAAACAGGATAATCAAGGTTCATCGATAGGTACTCTCAGATACTTCGATGGACGAGTAAAACAGCTGAAATGAAAAATTAGGAAATATTATTTGTTATGCTGAAGTGCAGCCTCAGGTGATCATTTAGTCCAGCTATCTTCCATTTTCTAACCTACTCTGCTACAATTGTACAGGCAGCTTCTCCCATCTTTTATTTAGTTCATCAATATCCATATTAGAAGGGTCTTATATAAGGAGTCTAAAGAAGGGCCAGACCTGAAATGTCACCCATCCTTTTTTTTTTGCAGAAATGCTGCCTGACCCGCTGATTTACTCCAGCATTTTATGTCTATCTTTCATATATAAGAGCCTTGAATCCTGGTTTGGGGGATGCCAAGGGCCGCTGAGGGCAGCAGGGAAGAGGTTAATCCTCAAAAGGACACAAAATGCTGGGGTAACACAGCGTGTCAGGCAGCATCTCACAAGAACATGGATAGGTGGCCTTTTGGGTCAACCTATCTGAGTCAGAAAAAGGGTCTCGAACCGAAACTTCACCTGTTCACATTCTCCAGATCTGGTGCGTGACACGCTGAGTTACTCCAGCACTTTGTGTCCTTTTGGGAATTAATCAGGTCTGCAGTTCCTTGTTTCTGCAAGAGATTAATGGTGACTGGTGGTCACACGGACATGGTGGCTGTGGGATGTGGGAATTGGGGACACTGGCCGATCGCCCCCTTTGATATTCAATAAACAACTCAATGTTGGGATTTTACTCCCATTGCCCCTGCAGAGAGGAAATCATGGAGCCAAACCCATGGTTTGAAGCTGACTTCCACTGCTAGACATCTGAGATAAAACAGAAAATGCTATATTTCTCGCCAATGTGTGCTCCATCAAGAATAATGGGACAGAATTAAACTTAAGGTTCATGATGTAGGCTTTGAACAGACAGATTGAACCTGGAATCAGATCACTCCCCATTGTTCTGTAATATCATCATTTGTGTGGCACTGTGGTGCAGCGGTAGAGTTGCTGTCTTACAGCGCCAGGTTCAATCCTGACTACGGGTGCTGTCCATATGGAGTTTGTACATTCTCACTGTGACTGCGTGGTTTTCCTAGCATGCTCTGGTCTCCTCGCACATCCCAAAGACGTACAGGTTTGTAGATTCATTGGCGTTGATAAAATATTGTAAATTGTCTCTCGTGTGTGGGATAGTGCTAGTGTGCTGGGATCACTGGTTGGTGCAGACTCGGTGGACTGTGGCTAAGGGGATCAGAGGGTATGGAGAGAAGGCAGGTACGGGATACTGAGTTGGATGATCAGCCATGATCATATTGAATGGCGGTGCATGCTCGAAGGGCCGAATGGCCTACTCCTGCACCTAATTTCTATGTTCTATGTTTCTATGTTTCAAGGCCTTGTTTCTGCACTGTTTCTCTAAACTGAACTAAACTAATTTAGCTTTTGGATTGTTTGGGGGAGTCACTATTTAATTAAATAAATATTGTTCTGAACAGCCTGGACCATGGATCATGGACAACATTCCCAACATCGTCAAAAGTCCCACACTCAGTTGCTTGTCTTTTGGTTCAACGACATCTCCTCAAATACCTGATGGGGGAACTCTCTCTCACATACCCTCTCCACAGACGATGCCCGACCTGCTGCGTCTTTCCAATATTTTTGCTTTGAGGGCAACCATAGAGCATTTGAAGACAGGATCTATGATGGAAATGGTGAGGTGGGAGGGCGGAGGAAGAAGGTGCTCCTCTGATAAGCTGAAACAAAACCTGTCACGGTTGACACAAATCCAGTTACTCTGGAAGTCCTTCTGCACTAAAATGGTTTGCAACATGCCACACTGAAGATAAGGTTTCAAAGTTTAGACAATCTTAAAAGGTATATAATGCCAAAATAAATCTTCATCAAATTCAAGTCAGGTATCAGCATAAATAATGGTAAAATATGACCGATATTTTAGGTCAGACTGTTTTCTTCCCTTTGTCAGATGCAATTTAAAATGCAGAGCTGACTATCATTTAGTTATAAGACATTTTTATTGAGCCTTGTTAGAAATGATTAGCATTATCTGCATATCTCAAAACATGATAGACACAAAATGTTGGAGTAACTCAGCGGACCAGGCAGTATCTCTGGAGAGAAGGAATAGGTGACGTTTTGGATCGAGATCCTTCTTCAGATCGAGTCAGCGGAGAGGGAGATATCCCCTCCCTCAGTGATTTCCTTGACTCCCTCTGAAGAAGGGTCTCGACCTGAAAGTCACCCATTCCTTCTCTCCATAGACGCTGGCTGGCCCACTGAGTTACTACAGCATTTTGTGTCTGTCTTCAGTTTAAACCAACACCTACAGTTCCTTCCTCCAGATCTCAAAATATGGTTGAAAATGGACACTGTAAACCAGTGCACTACTTGAGGCGACAAGAAAATAAAAGAAACGTGAATGCGGTAAATCCTCGTGTTTACAGACGTCTTTATAACAGATCTAGGTTATAGCGGACGGACGGACCGACCTTCACCGCCAAGTCAGACTGCTGACGCCAATCCCAGCCACTTCCTCAGCCAATGCTGCCGCTGCTGCCTGCATTGCTGTCGTGAGACACAAAATGCTGGAGTCAAGGGCCTGTCCCACTTGGGCGTAATTTGCGTGTCATTTACGCAATATCCTAAAAATTGGTTGGCGTGTCGTGACACGTTCATAGCGCGTGGTGACACGAACGTTGCCTATGCTAATTTATTATGCGTCACTGCGCGTCAATGTCCGTAACCATGCATCACCATGCGCAACACGTACGCCGTCAGTACTTCAACGTATTCCATCAGTACATCAGCGTGCGCAAGGGATACGTCACGCATGCAGCGTGCAAGGATTTTGAGCATCCCAAAATCCTGGGGTACCGCACGCTACTGCATATGCCACCACACCTCACCACGCGCCATGAGCGTGTCACGAGGCGCCAACCAATTCCTTCCTGCTCATGGTGTATTGAGACCTTGGACCTTTGTAGCTTAGGGCAGGTAAAGCTTTGGTTTAAAGTTTCTGCTGAAAAAGGGCATCTTTGTCTTTGCCAGAGCAGTTGCTCAGAAATTGAATTGTTGGTTCTCTGAACATGAAATGCCATATATTACACTCAGTTATAGTGGACAACCGGCAATAACAGACACCATTCCCCCTGCTATGGTCCATAATAACAAGGGTTTACTGTATTGTAAAACCGGTCAGAAAGGGAGAATATGTTCATAAGTTCCAGGAGTATTATTTGCCCATTCGGCCCATCGTCTACTCCACCATTCAATCATGGCTGATCTAACTTTCCCTCTCAACAGGGAGAGGCTTCAGAGGGTAACTAGGACAGCGCAGAAGATCATTGGTTGCCCTCTCCCCTCCCTGATGGACATCTACACCTCCCGCTGCCTTAGCAGGGCAAAGAAGATCATCAAAGACAGCTCCCATCCTGCTCTTTGGACTGTTCGACCTGCTGCCCTCTGGAAGGCGCTATAGGTGCATCAAATCCAGGACAAATAGACTCAGAAATAGTTGCTTTCCGAAAATTATAACTACTCTTAATTCAAATTCACACATGCACTGACTTCACAGCCCAACACCCGGACTTCCATCTGTATATATGTATTGTAGTTCTCCGCAGAAATGCCATATGTGCACCTAGTGGACAACCCCCCCCCCCCCCCCCCTTCTCCCTTCTGGTTTTTTTGTTTTTACTGTTTCTTGTTTTTTGTACTAAGGGATATGTATTCACTGAGTGCCAGCAGCTTTCAATTTCACTGTACATGTATAGTGACAATAAATGGCATATCATATCATATCAACCCCATTCTCCTGCCTTCTCCCCATAATCCCTGACACTCTTACTGATCAAGAATCTGTCAATCTCTGCCTTAAACATATCCATTGACTTGGCCTCCACAGTCTTCTGTGGCAATTAATTCCACACATTCACCACCCTCTGACTAAAGAAATTCCTCCTAATTTATTTTCTACATCCTTTTATTCTGAGGCTATGACCTCTGGTCCCAGACTCTCTCACTAGTTAAAACATTCTCTCCATATTCACTCTGTCCAGGCCTTTCACTATTTGGTAAGTTTCAGTGAGGTCCCCCCTCATCATGCATCTTTGCAATGCAGGCAGCATTTTATAACGCCATTGTGATTTTGGTAGCAAGTGGACTACTGCAAAAAGATGTTAAAGTCAGATCACAAGTGTCTCTCACATTAATTGATAACTGATCCACAGTTTTATCAGATTCCTCAACAATAATCTCCCGCATGTTTCCTTTTTGATTCCAGCCACTCAGCGTTTCCACCTTAAGAAGATCACTCAAGCTTAAATCCCTGAATATTACCTTTAAGCTTGCTTTTGAATTAATTCCAACTGAATGGACATCCCAGATGCTAAACTGGATTGCCAAGCCTGGCGAACATATTTCATGCACAATCAAGTCGCTGTTCTTTAAAGGAACAATAAATCATAGCGACTGATGATTTAACCAGCGCTGCCCATCTTCCGGCTGTGCCCACTATGTTCACCTCAGCAGGATCTCTTCTCCAATTTGGTTTCCCGACCTCCTTGGACATTAAGGCCATGCTTCTGGACGACGCAACATGATGCAGCTACCCGTGTCTCCAATCTGCCCTTCAGATTAAATGTTACCTGCAGCGATAAAGTGGAAAGGGAGGTCAAAGCAGCGGAGAAATTCAGTATGGATGCACAATAAAAAGCTGTAGAGGAATGAAGTTATTTAAAGAGTCTGTAGAAGGGCCTCGACCCGAAACATCACACATTCCTTCTCTCCAGAGATGCTGCCTGTCCCGCTGAGTGACTCCAGCATTTTGTGTCTATCTACAGTTTCATGGCAATGACTTTTCATCAGATTCGGATAAAGCTGGAGATAAGTGGATCGAGGTTTAAGGTGGGGGGGAGGGGGGGAGGAAGATTTAACGGGAACCTGAGGGGTAACCTTTTTACACAAAGGGTAGTAGGTGAATGGAACAAGTTGCCGGAGGAGGTAGTTGAGGCAGGTACTATCGCAACGTTTAAGAAAGATTTAGACAGGTACATGGGTACAGTAGGTTTAGAGGTATATGGACCAAAAGCAAGCAGATGGGACCGGTGCAGATGGGACATGTTGGTCGGTGAGGGCAAGTTTGGCCGAAGGGACTGTTTCCACGCTGTTTAACTCTGTGACTTCTGCACCTATTTTTCTATGTGTGAATGATTGAATCGACATCACTACAGCCTTAATAGGTGGAGACTCAGCAACATTCTCACCCAACGCCTGGCTATTCACCCACCGTTTGCCCAGCATAGCCTTCTCAGTGAGCATGTGTCATATGTGTCACATATGTAATATGTGCCACAGCCAGACATTACCGCTAAAGAGCTCAAAAAAAAAAATTCCACAAGTGGTAGCTCTACTGAATAACCAAAAATCTGTAGCCTCCTTTTGCTCTGGTATTTTATTTAATTTGCATGTTTAATAATGTGAATCAATTATGTTTAATCAATAATGTTTTATTATTAATGTTTAATGTTTTCTGTGCCATTCCTAACTCTCACTGTATGTCATGTTGTCACTTGCGGGCAGTGCACCAAGGCAAATTTCTTGTATGTGAATACTTAGCCAATAAACTTATTCATTCATTCATTCATGTTCTCTCCTCTCCTCTGAGTTGTCTGTCTTTCTGAATCTCTCCTTCCTTGAAGCTACCTAATGTCACCACTTCACCCCACCCCCCCCCCATCCTCCCACCCCCCCCCCCCCCCACCCCCCCCCCCCCCCCCCCCCCCCCCCCCGCCCTCCCCCCACCCCATAGCTGTCAAATATCTATCCACATCTCCATCTTTGTCTACAATTGTATTTTCATGCTCGTAATGACCATCAAGAAGTCATCTTGTATGATCTGGCACAGAGGAGGTGATACCGCCTGGGTACAACAGTCCTGATCACAGTGAATGGTAGGTCGATCGATCTATCGATCGCTCTGTCTGTCTGTCTGTCTGTCTGTCTGTCTGTCTGTCTGTCTGTCTGTCTGTCTGTCTGTCTGTCTGTCTGTCTGTCTGTCTGTCTGTCTGTCTGTCTATCTCTCTGTCTGTCTGTCTGTCTGTCTGTGTGTCTGTCTGTCTGTCTGTCTGTCTGTCTCTGTCTGTCTGTCTGTCTGTCTGTCTGTCTGTCTGTCTGGCCAAAGAGCTGAGTACTGCTATTTTCTTGTTCATGTATTCTGCCTTCTGCTCCTCATCTACATGATGTCCCTTGGAAATGTCATCAGGAAACAGGACACTATTTCCTCCGTAGGAGCGGTGGACGCACCATCAGTGCCAGCACTCCCTGCAATCTTCAAACTGTTTCTCCTTTCTTCAATACTGGATGGATAGAATTATTTTTGCAGCTGCATATTGAAGTGAACGATATTCAGATGCGATCTCGGCTGGTGGCTTCCTCCCACTCCCTGGTGGAGCTGAACCAATTTGTTCAGAATGTTGCTGTCATCACTAATCCTGTCCAAGCCATTATCCCTCCCTCTACTCCTCTTGAACTCAAAGCCATCCTAAATCGGCGAGACCAAGCGTACACTTGGCGATCGTTTTGCTGATCACCTACGCTCAGTCAACTTTGGCCTATGCGATCTTTCGGTTACCAAACACTTTAACTTCCCTTCCAATTCCCAAACTGACATGACCCACAGTGAGGCCACCTGCAAATTGAAGCAACAGCACCTCATATTTTGCTCGGAAAGCTTACCTTCCAGTGTATGTATACTGATTTCTCTAATTTCAAGTAACCCCTGCCTTCTCCCCCCCCCCCCCCCCCCCCCCCCCCCCCCCCCCCCCTTCTCCATCCTACCATCCTCCCAGTTTCCACTGATCACATCCTTGTATCTCTCTTGTTTTCACATCTTCCCAGGCCAACAATGGACCATTATGGGCTCCGACCTTCCTGAGGTCATCTGTTGATGACCCAGATTTGTTCTGGCCTTTTCTTACCTCCAGTTTATTCCACCCCTCCCCCCACCCAACTCTACTTCCAGTCTGAAGAAGGGTTCCGACCTGAAACGTCACCTATTCATGGACAGGTGGCGCAATGGGCTAAGTGTTTGGCTGGCGACCGGAAGGTAGCCGGTTCGAATCCCGCTTGGAGTGCATACTGTCGTTGTGTCCTTGGGCAAAGACACTTCACCCACCTTTGCCTGTGAGTGACTGGTGGTGGTCGGAGGGGCCGTAGGCGCAGATTAGCAGCCACGCTTCCGTCTGTCTGGCCACAGAAGTAGCTCACCACCACCGAGTGTGACTGAGGAGTGAATGAATAATGCGATGTAAAGCGCCTTGAGTATCTAGAAAGGCGCTATATAAATACCATCCATTATTATTACAGAGATGCTGCCTGACCTGCTGAGTTACTCCAGCATTTTGTGTCCATCCTAAACTCTGCTGCTTATCAGTCCTTAGCTTCCAGGGAAGCATTTCCATTTTAAAACTTGCACTTTGACATCCAACCTGTCCACCTCCATATCTTGCCTCTTGCTTATCCCTGGCCTTAGTTGATAATGCGTGGCTCTGTCTTCAGGCTCCAAGGCCTGAGTGCCTGAAATTGCCTCCCTAAGTTATTCACCTTGCTATCTCCTCACTCCCTTGAAACACAAAGGGCAATTTAATTACGCCATGGAAACAGGCTCTATGGCCCACCGAATCCCCGCAAAAAATCACTCCCGTACACTAGTTCTAACACACTAGAGCAATTTACAGAAGCCAATTAACCTACACGCCTGTGGAATGTGGGAGGAAACCGGAGCACCTGGAGAAAGTCCACGCGGTCACTGGGAGAACGTATAAACTCCGTACAGACAACACCCGTGGTCAGGATCGAACCCGGGTCTCTACCGCTGCACGACTGTGCCGCCCTGTGCCCATCTGTGTTATCAATCTTTTGCCCTGACAATTCCTTATCTGCCTTGCTATTTCATGTTCCCTGACACTGCTCCTGAGATGTGCCATGTAATTACATTAACGGACCTGTAGAAACATGAAGTATGATCCATGTTCTGAGTACAAGATTTTAATTTAAAAAATGTTTTATTATCCCATCAGTGGATCTGCATGTACATCCCATCATTAGGATGTTATGTATCCTGTATAGTTTATTTCTAACAGAATCAACTGCATATTAAACTTGGAATCAGAGTGATACTTCTAAGGGGGAGTTCAGAATGCCTCTATGCATATCTTGCATTGTGATTACCCTGGCATCCTCCAATCTATCCCTTTGCCAATTCCCCAGAAGAAGGGTCTGGACCCTAAACGTCACCCATTCCTTATCTCCAGAGATGCTGCCTGTCCCTCTAAGCATTTTGTGTCCATCTTCGGTGTGAACCAGCATCTGCAGTTCCTTCTTTTTGTAATTTTATCGGTGTATTTGTGTCGACTCTTTTACGTTCTTTGTTTGCGAAAACAAAGAATATCACTGTACTTAAATGACAATAAAGTATCATTATCATCGTCATTATGAAACGTAGGGAAAATAGGGTTACAGAGGAAACCAGTGGGTGAATGGAATTGTTCTGTGAGCCAGCAGAGAGAGTTAGATCGAGCACTTAAAGATAGCGGAGTACTGATTGTGGATGATCAGCCATGATCACAGTGAATAGCGGTGCTGGCTCAAATGGCCATATGGTCTACTCCTGCACCTATTGTCTATTGATGGGCTGAATTACAGCCTTTCAAGTTGTGAGGAAATATGGAAGAGAAACTGGGAAAATCGCTGGCTGGATTTGTGAAAGAGCGAGGGTTGGGTTGGAGCTATTTGGGTGGATCGGTGAAGAAGCCAGCAGGGCCGATGATAGAATGACCTCATTCTATGCTGTGTTTTTTGCATGAATTTTTGTTTTGTTTAGTTTAGAGATACAGCGCGGAAATAGGCCCTTCGGTCCTCCGAGTCGGCACCAACCACCGCACACTCACACTATCATACGTACTGGGGACTATTTTTAATTATACCAAGCCAATTAACATGCATATTTGTACGTCTTTGGAATATGAGAGGAAACCGGAGCACCCGGAGAAAACCCGCGCGGTCACAAGAAGAACGTACAATTTACACCCAAGGTTAGAATCGAACCCGGGTCTCTGGCGCCGTAGGCAGCAACTTCCCCGCTACGTCACCGTGCCAGCCTTTGTCTTTTAATTTATTTATATTTTTGTACAACTGGTAGCCATACCATTCGGTTCCAGCCTTTCTGTTGACATATTAGACAATCCGGGAATAAACGGAGTGAAAAATGACTATAATTCTCAAGTACTGTGACTGCTATCCACATACAGACTATCTGGCAGTGTAATTTCGAATTATTAATAGAAACACGCAGGCGCCTAATACAATTTCCTCAGCTGCACATGAATTCCAGCAAAAATTTGATTTTATTGAACCATTTTTAATCCTTTAAATCTTCTTTGTTAGGGACATATCTGTTCAATTTACAGCAGAATAACATATAATCCTTCCACTTATGTAACGGTATGCGTTGATCATTTAGATCAGAAGCCTTGTGATGTGTAATGAATGATATATATACATTCGTTTTATTTCAGTCACTGAATAACAATCGGGTGGTTTAATTCACTGCAGAAATGGATCTCTGCTGATTTTCCGATGCTTTGAAATTAACAAAAAAAAACCTGGATTAACGTCATTAAATACATCCTACATCCTCAACAAAGATACATCTTCAATATTTGCCTCGTTAATAATAGGCCTCTGATATACTCTAATACAGATCCGTTCATCTGCGTTTCTGATGCATTGTACCGAGACTATGGATATAGAGAAGGCGAATTTTCAGATGTGAGGAAGCTGGCTGGGATTCATTGAAGTATTAAATAATAATGGTCTTCTGGGAATGTCACACTGGGCAATTGTGGATAGACACGTCGATTGAATGACGGGACCACAGGTTGATTCGTTCAGTCGTTCAGTTTTTCTGTTGTCCACAGTCAGTCCCTCGGAACAATAGACAGTCCATTCTAACCCTTTGATCGCGGCACCAGCGACTATTGTCTGAAGAAGGGTCTCGACCCGAAACCGTCACCCATTCCTTCTCTCCAGAGATGCTGCCTGCCTCGCTAAGTTAGTCCCGAATGTTGTGTCTACGGTTTAAACCAGCATCTGTAGTTCCTTCCTACACTATTATGTGCTATTATGCTTTGTTTCCTCTGATGCTGTGTATCTCTGACTGCAACGATAGTGGCGACGATAGCAGGCCGGTAGTGTAGCCTGTTCTATTGGCTCCGGGTGACACACTGATTGGTGGTGGGACGACTTTTTTTTGTACTACACAGCTTACGGCGTCCGATTGTACTCAATCAAGGCTGAAAATTACACCATTCGACCAGCCTGAGCGTTGTTGTTTTCAAATGCACTACACAAAGGCGGCAGCCGAGATGCCAACACTTCCTGACGTGACCTACATTTCCCCACCACGAAATTTCCTCCCACGTTATGTCTGGTAAGCATTAAGTATACCCGCCCAGTACAAGCAAGAGCCGTGATTTATTTACGTGTTAGGAGATCTCCGGCCAGCTCAGCGAGGTAGAAGTCCTTGAATGCAGCCCGGAATTAAAGGAAACTCACCTCTTGGAGGGGGATCATTATCACCTGCTACCAGAGGCAGGGTAGGTGATTTCCATAAATATTGCCCGCAGAGACAGAGGTTTTGATATTATTTAACCAGAATTGAGAGTTATGCAGCTCTAAGCTGTCCTATTACCATCTGAGCTTGTTACTGCCTATTTATGGTGCCTTTTACATCTTAATAGTTCCCTTCCTAAAATGCTGGACTTCAGGCTGTCAACGGTCTGAAACAGTTATAGATTCGGGGGGTGGCTGTCCGACAGAATGCACGTGTTTCCAGAAGCATTCAATTGTCACAGCATTGCAGATGCAATTTATCAGTTCATAAGTTCGAGGAGCAGAATCAGTCCATTTGGTCCATCAAGTCTACTCGGCCATTCTATCATGGCTGATCTACAGTATCTTCCCCTTTCAACCCCATTCTCCTGCCTTCGCCCCATAACCCTTGTCACCCTTACTACATCAAGAATCTGTTAATCTCCGCCTTAAAAATATCAATTGACTTGGCCTCCACAGCCGTCTGTGACAATGAATTCCACAGATTCAACACCCAATCAATTCAATTCAATTTTCAATTAAAAACATTTTATTGGCATGATTAAAAAACATTGTTATATTGCCAAAGTATAAAACATGACATACATATTTGAAATGCATAAGTATAAATACAAGTATACAGTGTATGGATAGGTATGTCCCTGTACATAAACTTGCAATAGGCCTATAGCCCTTTATTGATTGCTACACGTTCTTGCAGCTGTAAGCAGTACAACACAATAGCAAGTTTAGCAATTCAATATTAATTTCTTAGTTAGTTAATGTCGATTAGTGTGTGCGTATATATGTGCATGTTGGTCATTCACCGTCTCTCAGGTTATGGCATGCTGTTACGTATCACCCTCTGACTAAAGAAATTCCTCATCTCCTATCTAAAAGTACGTCCTTTCATTCTGAGGCTGACAATAGCGCAAAGTTACACTGCCACTTCAAAAGACTAATGTGCAGAGAAAAGTACTTTGAACATGAGACAATACAAGATACAGCGTCTCTTCACATATCCACATCACTGCATTAGGTATCTGAATCTGGTCCTGGGCTCTTCCACTAGTGGAAATTGTGTTTGCTACTCAAAACCACCAGAAAGGCAGGGTCTGTCAGAGGCAGGGTCAGCCAATGGACCCGAGTCTCTTTTGGGGCACCTGTGTGTTCAGGAACAGACTGAGCTGCCACTGTCATGTAATGAGATAGTGTCATAAGAGCAGACAGTGACAGGGAAACATTCACCATGTTTAGTTAAGTGTAGAGAAACAGCGCGGAAACAGGCCCTTCGGTCCACTGAGTGTGTGCCGACCAGCAATCCCCGCAAACTAACACTATCCTACACACTAGGGACAACATACAATTTTACCGAAGCTAAGTATGTCTTTGGAGTGTGGGAGGAATCAGAAGAACCTACGCGGTCACGGGGAGAACGTACAAACTTCGTACAGACAACACCCATAGTCAGGATCGAACCCGGGTCTCTTGCGCTGTAAAGCAGCAACTCTACCACTGTGCCACCCCTATTAACATAACATTTTAAATACCGTCTCCACTGTTGGGGCATTTATGTACTATTTAAAGTGAGGACTAAGATTCACAGAAATCTTCATTAAGAGATATGTGCAGGTGGCACAGTGTCGCAGCTGGTGGAGCTGCTGCCACAGACAGCGCCGGGGACTCGGGCTCGATCCTGACTTCACACTTTTAGACTTCAGAGATACAGCACGGAAACAGGCCCTTCGGCCCACCAAGTCCGCGCTGACCAGCGATCACCCCATGCACTAGAACAATCCTACACACTAGAGACAATTTACAATTTTACCGAAGTTAATTAACCTACAACCCTGGATGTCTTTGGAGTGTGGGGGAGGAAGCCAAAACACCCAGTGAAAACCCATGCAATCACAGGGAGAACGTTCAAACTCCATGCAGACAGCACCCATAGTCAGGATCGAACCCGGGTCTCTGGCGCTGGAAGGCAGCAACTCTACCACTGAGCCACCGTGCTGTCCTTATCTTGGACAGTGTCCGTGCAGAGTTTGCAGGTTCTCTCTGTGATCACGAGGGTTTTTCCCGAGACCTCTTCTCTCCAGAGAAGCTGCCTGGCCCCCCCGAGTTACTCCAGCATTTTGTGTCTATCTTTGGTGTAAACCGAAACTTCGATGCAGTTTCTTCCTAAACGTTTAATATAATCAAGTTTGCTTCTATATTGTCACTTGAAAGAGGCACTGAAGTGGACTGCGAACTGTCGAGCAAAATTGAATTGATGTTGTGAACTACTGCTTTGGGTTCAGTCAGTGAATAAATGACAACGCACTAAACTGATCCACCTGGAAACATGTCTAATTAACAAACAGCATGGTGAAAGTGCGGTGTGTGTGTGTGCAGACTGGAAGGAGATGTATGGGTAGCAAAAAAACAATATGCATGAAGGAACTGCAGATGCTGGTTACCACCGAGGATAGACACAAAACGCAGGAGCGACTCAGTGGTTGCAGGGGAAAATAACTGGTATGTGGTGGGAATGTCAGAAGAACCGTCTCGACCCAAAACGTCACCTAATCCTTTTCTGCCGGACCCGCTGAGTTACTCCAGCACTTTGTGTCTATCTTGGTAGCAGACAACAATACAATATACTTAACGTAGTGAGTATCTATGGAAACAAGTGAAGTGTTTTGGCTTCAATAAACATTTTTTCGACGGAATTATACTGAGCTTTGGTGGGTGAAGAGATATTGGATTGCAGCGCATTTATTTAAGAGTGTGTCCTACTGCAAATCAGAAAAACAACAGCAAAGACACAAGGAACTGCATATGCCGAAATCTTGTGTAAAACACAAAGTGCTGGAGTAACTCCGCAGGTCAGGCAGCATCTCTGGAGGATGTGGACAGGCGGTGTTTCAGGTTAGGATTATTATTCGGTCTGATGAAGGGTCCTGACATGAACCATTTTTAATCAGTAAAACAGGAAATCATAATTCAACATTGGAGTGGTTCATGGTTCACTCTGAAGCCAAATAGAACATAAAGGGCACAGCTGGGCGGCAAGGTGGCGCAGTGGCAGTTGCTGCCACACAGCGCCTGAGACCCGGGTTCAATCCTGACCACGGGTGCTGTCTATACGGAGTTTGTAAGTTCTCCCCGTGACCGCATGGGGTTTCTTTGAGTGCTCTGGTTTCCTCACACATGCCAAAGACGTACAGGTTTTTGTAGACTAATTGGCTTGGGTAAAATATTGTAAATTGGCCCGAGTGTATAGGATAGTGCTAGTATGCGGGGATTGCTGGTCGGCGCGGACTCAGTGGGCCGAACGGTCTGATTCCACGCAGTATCTCTAAAGTAAATAAACTAAACTAAACTTTTAAAACCTTTCCTTTTATAATTTACAAATAACAAATAAATGCAATTGCCATCTTAAGGTGGTAACGGGGTAAAGAAAGCTCTACTTCACAAATAGCCAACTGAATGGTGAAAATATTCAGAACGTAACGCAAACTGTCGGCTATACTTGGAAGAGAAATTCTGCTCCTTACATTGGTCACACAGACTCTGCATCGAAATATTGCTTAAAAAGTGAATGGGGAAGAATAGGAGGAAACATTCCACATGTGAATTACAAACCAGCCCTTGGTATTTTAGCTTTAATTTTACTCAGAGAGGCAGCGTGGAAACAGGCCCTTCGGCCCACCGAGCCCGTACTAACAATCGAACACCCGTCCTATCCTACATAGGAGGGGCAATTTTATAGAATCCAATTGACCTATAAATCTGCACATCTTTGGAATGTGGGAGAAACCCCACGTGGTCACAGGGAGCACGTACAAACTCCATACAGACTGCACCCGTGGTCAGGATTGAACCCAGGTCTTTGGCACTGTAAGGCAGCAGTTTTACTCCGCTGTGCCACTGTGCCACCCCTAAATTTGATGCAGACATAAGAAATTTGCCTCTGTGTTATCATTCTTTAGTTTTTTTAAATGTTCTATTCTGATACATTGGAAGACTATCAGTGAGGAGGTTAGTAGGTTTATATGCTGCATCCCATTAAGGTTATAGAGTCACAGAGTCTGACAACATGGGAACAGCCCCTTTGGTCCAACTTGCCCACACTAGCCAGCATGTCGCCATCTACACTAGTCCCACCTGCCTGCATTGGCCCATATCCCTCCAAACCTGTCCTATCCACGTACCTGTCTAAATGTTTCATAAACATTACGATAGTACCTACATCAACCACCTTCTCCAGCAGCTTGTTCCATACACCTACCACCCTTTGCATGAAAATGTTACCCCTCAGGTTCCTACTAAATGTTTCCCTTTCACCTTAAACCTATGTCCTTTGGTTCTCGATTCCCTTACTCTGGCCAAGAGATTTTCGGCCAGAGATACATCTCACATGGACGGCGACCTTGTTGGACCAGGCACACTCACGCTGCTTCGAGCAAAGGGTCAAATGCCGACAGTGGAGAAGCAGGACGGTGGAGGCACACTGGATTGCTTCTACACTTGACTGATCACCGAGCGCCGCTGGCTGCTGCTGACGAGAGCAGTCCTTACTTCCCCACCGTGGCAGGGAGCAAAGTGGACATGTTTGAAAGGAATGCCTATGGACAGCAGAGTCTGGGCCTTGCACAGGTTAACTCCTCTACAGCAGAGTGAATTGAAGCACAAGCTCACAATTACAAAATGACTCCCACTTTCAGAAAAGAAGTGCTTTTGATTAACCCTTCCCCCTTCTAAATCTGTTTTGTCACTCCTATGATGTAGGTAAAAACAACTTGAATATAACAGGTAGAAACAAAGAAATGCAGATGCCGGTTAATACACAAAAAGGGCAGAAAGTGCTGGAGTAACGGTGGCGCAGTGGTAGAGTTGCTGCCTCACAGTGCCAGAGACAAGGGTTCAATCCTGACTGCGGGTGCTGTCTGTACGGAGTTTGTACGTTTTCCCTGTTACCGCGTGGATTTACCCCGGGTGCTCCAGATTCCTCCCACACTCCAAAGACGTACAGGCTTGAAGGTTAATGGCATTGGTAAAGATTGTAAATTGTCCCTAGCTTGTAGGATAGAGCTAGTGTGAGGGGATCGCCGGTCGGTGCAGATTCGGTGGGCTAAACGGCCTGGTTCTCGAAGCTAAACTAAACTAAAGTCAGCAGGTCAGTCGGCATCTCTGGAGAACATCGAAAGGTGATGTTTCGGATTGAGACCTTGAAATGTCAAAGCGAGATCTTGAAATGTCCAAAACCTCACCTATCCATGGCCTCCAGAGATGCTGCCTGACCTGCTGAGTTACTCCAGCTCTTTATGTCCTTTTGAATGTAACAGATTAGCTTTCATGTTAGTGATTGAGCGATACATCCCATTAGGCTCAATATCTGATTAGTAACTGGGGGAGGGGAAAGTGTTCGACACCTAAAGATCCTGTAACAACATCACCAACCATATATATTTACCTCTGCTTAGCACTCTCCATACCCTCTATAACTCAAGTGAAATGCTCATTTCCTTTCTCTCCTTTTCTCTAGCTCTGCCATATTCTCCCACTCGAGGTTTGGCTGTGCTGACAGATAAGGGTGACTCAAGTCTTCTCAAACACATCTGGTGCCAAACATCCATGTGCCACCTATTTTGACAAA
Organism: Leucoraja erinaceus; assembly: GCF_028641065.1. Taxonomy (NCBI): domain Eukaryota; kingdom Metazoa; phylum Chordata; class Chondrichthyes; order Rajiformes; family Rajidae; genus Leucoraja; species Leucoraja erinaceus. The sequence continues at coordinate 17,070,309 of NC_073399.1, read as the reverse complement.
ATTGTATTGCATTCTGACAAGAATAGATAAACCAAATGTCAAATGCTGGTCTAAAATGTAAGGCATGAAACAGGATCCTATTTGAGATTTGCAGGAGCCAAAGAACTTGGTGTGTAGCTGAGAAAGAATTTAATAATGATTTAATAATACATACACAGCCCACGACAACCAAGTATGAACTGAACTAAATAGACGAGGGCAATTTTTGTGTTTGCACTATTATCGTTTCATTGTTGTATGTGTCTATACCTTGAATGTCATATATTATATATTAATTTATATATATATATATGAAAGAACTGCAGATGCTAGTTTAAATCGAAGGTTGACAAAAAATGCTGGAGTAACTCAGCGGGACAAGCAGCATCTCTGAGAAAAGAAATGGGTGACGTTTCGGGTCGAGACATTTCTTCAGACTGAAAAAGGGTCTCGAACCCGAAATGTCACCCATTCCTCTCCAGAGATGCTGCTTGTCCCACTGTTACTCCAGCATTTTGTGTCTACGTGTGTGTGTGTGTGTGTGTGTGTGTGTGTGTGTGCGTGCGTGCGTGCGCGTGCGCGCGCGCGCGCGCGTGTGTGTGTGTGTGTGTGTGTGTGTGTGTAGTTTACATGGTACTATGTTTACATATTCTGTAGTGTTGCTACAAGTAAACATTGAATTGTTCTGTTGTGTCTCAAACACTCTTTACTCTGGACTTCATCATTGGAGGCATAGAGTGTAGAGGATGGGGAGGAATGTGGAACCTTTATAAAAACCCTTATCAGACCTCAATTAGAATATTGTGTCAAATTCTGGTCATCACATTAGAGACAGGGTCCAGCGATGTTTTAGGAGAATGGTTCATGGGATGACAGGTACAAGAATAGATGAGAGCACAGGTAAATGGGACTAGTCTAGATGGGGCATGTTGGTTGGTGTGTGCAAGTTGGGCCAAAGGGCCTGTTTCCACGCTGTATCACTCTATGACTCTCTCTGAGAACAGATTTTGCTTTCATTGGAGAAGACGGAAGGGAGATTTGATTGAAGTATATTAGATAATGAGGTTTAGATTTAGGTTTATTATTTTTACATGTCCTGAGGTACAGGTATACACTTTGTTTTTGCACATCACCCAAACAGATCAGATATGCCCTACATAACTACAATCGTCAAACTCAAGAACAATAGATAATGCAAAGGAGGACATACAGAGTGCAGAATATAGTTCAAAAACTCGTCCCATCTCAGTTCCATAGATAAACTATAATGTCCACAAAAGGATAGAGGTGAATCAGACAGCTTAGAAACACAGAACATAGAAACATAGAAAAATAGGTGCAAGAGTAGGCCATTCGGCCATTCGAGGCATTCAATATGATCATGGCTGATCATCTAAAATCAGTACCCCATTTCTTCCTTTTCCCCATATCCCTTGCTTCCTTTAGCCGTAAGAGTTAAATCTAACTCTCTCTTGAAAGCATCCACTGAATTGGCCTCCACTGCCTTCGGTGGCAGAGAATTCCACAGATTCACAGCTCTCTGGGTGAAGAATTTTTTCCTCATGGACGGATCGTTCAAAGGCCAAGGGGAAGAAGCCGTTGCTGAGTCTGGTGGTGCGTTCCTTTAAGCTTCTGTACCTTCTGTTGGACAGGAGCAGGGAGAAGAAGGAATGACTGGGGTCCGATAAGTTTTTGATTTTGTTGGCTGCTTTTCTAAGGCAGTGAGAAGTGTAGATGCAGTCAATGGTCTGGACAGAGCGGACATTGGTTCCTCTGCTTGGGGGTCAAGAATTAGTGATGGATGATGTTAAATAACAGGGTAGTGATTTATGACCTTAAGAACATATGACATAGGAGCAGAATTAGGCCCTTCAGCATAGTGAGTCTTCCCCCCCATTCAATCATGGCTGATCTATTTTTCCCTCTCGACCCCATTCTCCTGCCTTCTCCCTGTAACATTTTGACACCACTATAATCAATCAATCAAGTGCAGAATCTATCAATTTCTGTGTTAAAAAAATACCCAATGACTTGGCCTTCACAGCCATCTGTGGCAATGAATTCCACAGATTCTGGCTAAAGAAATTCCTCCTCATCTCCATTCTGAAGCTGTGTCCTTTTATTCTGAGGCTGTGCCCTCTGGTTCTAGACTCTCTCATTACTGGAAACATCCTCTCTACTTCCACTCCCTCCAGACCTTTCATTACAAAGTAGGTTTCAATAAAATACCCCCTCATCCTTCTAAACTCCAGCGCGTACAGGCCCAGGAATTTCAAACACTCCTCATATGTTAACCCAATCATCCCTGGAATCATTCTCATAAACCTCCTCTGGACCCTCTCCAATGCCAGCACATCCTTCCTCAGATCTGGTTCTCAAAACTGCTCACAATATTCCAAATGTGGCCTCACCAGTACCCAATAAATCCTCAGCATTTCAACAACATTTCAACATTTAAGAGTGACGAGTCATAGAAGCATAGAAACCAAGAAAATAGGTGCAGGAGTAGGCCATTCGGCCCCTCGAGCCAGCACCGCCATTCAATATGACTATGGCTGATCATCCAAAATCAGTACACCGTTCCTGCTTTCTCCCCATATCCCTTGATTCCATTAGCCCTAAGAGCTATATCTAACTTCTCATATATACATTGCGTCATAGAGTCATACTTATAGAGTGTGAGAATAGCACAATTTCGGCACAACATGCCAACACTGACTAACATCTCTCATCTACACTGGTCCCATCTGCCTATGTTTGGCCCATATCCCTTCAAACCTGTCCTATCCATGTACCTGACAAGAGGAAAAGCTTTCTTAAACAATGCTTGATTGGGTTAAGTTCAGTATAGATTAAAGACACAGCGCGGAAACAGGCCCTTCGGCCCACCGAGTCCGCGTCGACCAGTGAACACCCCATACAATAGCACTATCCTACACACTAGAGACAATTACAATTTTTACCGAAGCCAATTATGTCATTGGGGTGTGGGAGGAAACCAGAGCACCTGGAGAAAACCCACGCGGTCACAGGGAGAAAGTGCAAACTCAGAATCGAATCCGAGTCTCTGACGCTGTAAGGCAGCAACACTACTGCTGCACCACCGTGCCGCCCAAATTATTCTGAACTGGTTCGACAGGCAAAGGCACACCCCATCTCTAATTATTTTGTTTTAAGCAAATGAAGACGTTGACCTGACCAGCATGAATGATATAAAGAGGAGCTACCGTCAATGACTGCGCTTTAATGTAAAAAGGTTGGGACATAAAATGACTCGTGGTCCGATGAATAGATTGCTGAGGCTGCTCTTGCTGTTCCATGCAGTTTGTGAGCCGCTAATGAGTGATTAATAGGGCGGCCTGCAGAATAAAAGGGTGCAAGGTCACGCAGATCAGGGTGAGGAGTGACGCAGCTGTGAGTTGCTCCTAAGCAGAACGGCACATATCCTTAATGGACATTTAGTGTCTCATAAACAAACGTGGAAAATTGCGATCCCGGATCAAAGTTGCTGCTGGAGTTTATTCTCCAGTAGAGCACACTGCAGGCTGGAACCACTTCCTGGTTTTGTGCGTTCATGAAAGATTAAAAAAGATTATTTGTTCAACCAAAATGGGAGTATGTCTGGAACTGTGTAGGAAGGAACAGGTTTGTATCGAAGATAGACTCAAAATGCTGGAGTCACTCAGCAGGTCAGGCAGCATCTCTTGGAGTAAAGTAATAGGTGACATTTTGTGTTTGAACCATTCTTCGGACTGTAAGGGACTGAAGTCTGAAGAAGGGTCCCGACCCAAAACGTCACCTATTCCTTTTCTCCAAGAGATGCTGCCTGACCCGCTGAGTAACTCCAGCATTTTGTGTCTATATTTGGAACTGGACATGACTGAACTCAGGCAGAGGAATATTTTCAGTGATAATCATAGATTGTGGCTTTAGCATGCTGAATAAATACATTTTATTGTTCCCCGCTAGGTTTTTAAACCATGTGCTCAAGAGAGAGAATAGTCAAATGTGTTTTATTGTCATATATCTGAAAACAGAACAATGAAATCTGCACAACAGACAGGTAACAGAACTACCCTCTCTGAGAAGTTGAGGCCAGTTACTTATTTAAGAGGCACAACAGGGGACAGGGGGTATGGAGAGAAACATACGGGATACTGATTCTGTATTGAACGAATGGCCTACCACCTAATTTCTATGTTAAGCAACATAGTATTCTGTAAACACCATGATCAAAAAATTCCAAAATCCTCCCACACTGACTAGTCAGTCACTTATCCTGTCCCATTTCCCAAGAGTAGCTCAAGCGGCACGGTGGCGCAGAGGTAGAATTGCCGCCTTATAGCGCCAGAGACCCGGGTTCGAACCTGATTACAGGTTCTGTCTGTACGGAGTTTGTACGTTCCCCCTGAGTTTGTACGTTCCCCCATGTGGGTTTTCTCCAGGTGCTGCAGTTTCCTCCCACACTCCAAAGACATACAGGTTTGGAGGCGAATTGGCTTCGGTAAAATTATAAAATGTCCCCCGTGTGTGGGATGATCACTGGTCAGCGTGGACTCAATGGGCTGAAGGGCCTGTTTCCATGCTGTATCTCTAAAGTCTAAAGTCATCGTGTCTGGCTGAACAGTGAAATGCCTATCAACACTTTCATAACTAGTTAAAGTCGATAATATAAGATATTACTAGGATGTTGACAGGATTTGAGGGCCTGAGCTATAGGGAGAGTTTGAGCATGCTAGGACTTTATTCATTGGAGTATAGGAAGATGAGGGGGTGATCATACAGAGGTGTATAAGATCATGAGGGGAATAGGTATTTTACCCAGAGCAGGGGAACCGAGAACCAGAGGACATAGGTTTAAGGTGAGGAGGGAAAGATTTAATAGGAACTTGAGGAAGGAACGTTTTTACACAAGGGTGGTGGCCATATAGAACGAGCAACAAGAGGATGTAGTTGAGACAGGTATTATCTCAACATTTAAAATACATTTGGACATGTACATGGATAAGATATGGGCCAAAAACAGGTAGGTGTGATTAGTGTTTAAGAAGGAACTGCAGATGCTGTAAAATCGAAGGTACACAAAAAAGCTGGAGAAACTCAGCGGGTGCAGCAGCATCTATAGAGCGAAGGAAATAGGCAACGTTTCGGGTCCGAAACGTTGCCTATTTCCTTTGCTCCATAGAAGCTGCTGCACCCGCTGAGTTTCTCCGGCTTTTTTGTGAACCTTAGGTGTGATTAGTGTTGGCTAACGTGGGTAAATTGGGCCAAAGGGTCTGTTTCCTTGCTGTATGACTCTATGTTGAGTCATAGATTTATACAGCTACATTGTTGCACCATTGCGTTATGGTGTTACTGATCATCGCAATCAATAAATAATGATGTGGGTGGGAATCACCAGCCTCTGTCACTGATCTCACTATCATGTGCTGCAGACTCAGAAATGAATTATATAACCATATAACCATATAACAATTACAGCACGGAAACAGGCCATCTCGGCCCTACAAGTCCGTGCCGAACTTTGGAGATACAAAGAACTGCAGATGCTGGCATCTTGAGCAAAACATAAAGTGCTGGAGTAACTCACCAGGTCAGGCAGTCTGTGGGGGGAATAGAAAGGCAAATGTTTTGGGTAGTCACCCTTCGTCAGGAGACGTGACACTTTTAGGTTAGACCCTTCCTTGGCCTGAAGAGGGTGTCCTGATCCATTCCCACACAGATCTTTCTGCCCTAGGTCTCCTCCATTGTCAGAGTGAGGAACAGCATCTCATATTTTGCTTGGGCAGCCTACAGCCCAATGGTATGAATATTGAATTCTCTCACTTCAGGTAGCCCCGACAGTCCCTCTCTCTCTCTCTATCCCTCCCCCACCCAAGTCACACCAGCTTCTCATTTTCACCCTACTAACAGCTAACAATGGCCTGTTTCCTTTATCATCATTACTTTTTGGCATATCTTTCATTCATTGTTCTTTATCTCTCCACATCACCGTCTATATCTCTCGTTTCCCTTGTCCCTAACCAATCTGAAGAAGGGTCTCAACCCGAAACCTCACCCATTCCTTCTCTCCAGAGATGCTGTCTGTCCCGCTGAGTTACTCCAGCTTTTTGTGTATATCCTGATCCAAAACATCGCCTGTTCATTCCTTCCACAGATGCTGCCTGACCAGCAGAGTTACTCCAGCACTTTAAAACATTTCACAGTACCTCGCTACATGTGACAATAAACTAAACGGAACTGAACTGAACTTTGTGTTTTGCACTGAATTACTCTTGTTGCATTGATGCAGTTTTATACTACTGAGCTTATAACTCAAAGCATGAGCCCTGATAGAACATCAGTCTCCCCATTGTAGTGGAGTCTTCTGCATGGGACGAGGGAGGGTGGCATAAAATTGTAGGTATAAGTGGTTATGGGGAGAAGGCACGAGAATGGGGTTAGGAGGGAGAGATAGATCAGCCATGATTGAATGACAGAGTAGACTTGATGGGCCGAATGTCCTAATTCTGCTCGTATTCCCTTAAGACATGACCTTAGATTTACACAACATCAAAGGAGGATAGAATCAAAATGCCTTCTAGTTAGCTAATGGCTTGCTCATTCTGTCGGGAATTGCAAGCATAGAATTCTGAAAGATTGAACTTAGAAAGCAGTTAATACAATAATATGTTACTTTGAACCACAGCTAGAATCTGAGAGAACAGATGGGAGGTGAAGGGAGGGACTGCAGATGCCAGTTTACACCAAATATAGACTCAAAATGCTGGAGTAGCTCAGCGGGACAGGCAGCATCTCTGGAGAGAAGGAATGGGTGACGTTTTGGGTTGAGACCCATCTTCAGACCCAGATGGGAGCGTGGTCAAAAAGAATTAGGCAGACCGAAGGGCCTGTCTCAATACTGTATAATTTGATGACAAGGCAGAAGGGAGAGGAAAAATTTAGAAAAACATTTTTTACAAAGCTGGAGGCTAAAGAATGAATTAAAAGTTTGTTTATCAAACTCTATGACTATGAACTGCTAAAAGGAATAACTTGGTTTTAAGCGCTGGTTGGGGAGTGAGTTATTTTATCTTCAGGATGTACGATTTTATTAAAGAATGAATATGGAAAGTCATTCAAATGGATTAACATTGATTTCTTCATAACATTTAGAATACATGAAAAAAATCGGTGGATTGTTCAAAGTCAAGTCTGGCAGTCTGGATAGCACAGGGTGCGAGTTTCAATGGCAGCCTTGTGATCGACTAACCCTGATGGGGAGATAAAGCCAGTTCTCGGTCAGTTACTGTTGGATCAAACACTCTGTGCAGCATTCTATCTCAGGGACCACTCCTAAATCCCTGCCGCCCACTCATCACAGTCAGCTGGAGTGGCCAGAAAGTGGTTCTGATGGCTTGTCTCTGATCTTATTTGCCCTTCAGATTTCACATTTGGAAACAGGCTAATTCGGAATTAAGGAAGGCAAGCAAATTTAAATCAAGACAGAGACACGAGAGGCTGCAGATGCTGGAAGCGGGAGCAGGAATAGTCAGTGTTGGAGGAATTCTGTGAGTCAAGCAGCTTCTTTGGCGGCAAAACGATGGTTGGCGTTTTGGATCGGGACCCTGCATCAGAACCTTAACCTGAGGCCAGGATTGAAACTCATTTGGGGCAGCACGGTGACACAGCGGTAGAGTTGGTGCCTTATAGCGCCAGAGACCCAGGTTCGATGCTGCCTACGGGTGCCCCTTGTACAGAGTTTATATGTTCCCCCTTCATGGGTGTGAAGTCTGCTGTATGATTTCATGCAAAATGAATGAATTTCACTGTGCCTAGGTACATATGACAATAAAGTATAATGGAATGTGGGGAGAGAATCGTAGGTGTAAAGGGATTTGGGAGTGCTGGTACAGGATTTCCAAAATGTTAATTTGCAAGTCGAATCGGTAGTAAGGAAGGCATATGCAATGTGAGCATTTATTTTGAGAGGAATGGAATATAAAAACAGAGATATAATGCTGCGGCTTTATAAGGCGCTGGTCAGACCTCATTTGGAATATTATGAGCAGTTTTGGGCCCCGTATGTGAGGAAGGATGTGCTGGTATTGCAGTGATTCCAGAGGAGGTTTACAAGAATGATCCCAGGAATGAGTGGGTTAACATATGATGAGCGTTTGACGGCACTGGGCCTATACTCGCTGGAGTTAGAATATGAGGGGGAACCTCATTGAAACTTACCGAGTAGTGAAAGGCCTCGGTAGAGTGGATGTGGAGAGGATGTTCACTAACATGGTGGTGGGTATATGGCACAGTGGAGCAGCGGTAGAGTTACTGCCTTACAGCGGCAGAGACCCGGGTTCGATCCTGACTACAGGTGCTGTCTGTACAGTGTTTTCTCCCAGTGAGCATACGGGTTTTCTCCGGGTGCTCCGGTTTCCTCCCATACTCCAAAGACGTACAGGTTTGTAGATTAATTGTGTAAATGGTCCCTGTGTGTAGGAGAGTGCTTGGGGTGATAGTTGGATGGCACAGACTCAGTGGGCCAAAGGGCCTGTTTCCATGCTGTATCTCTAAATTCTAATGTCTAAAATCTAAAGTCTAAAGGTAGTTGAGACAGATACAGTAACAACATTTTAAAGACACTTGGACAGGTACATGGATAGGAAAGGGATATAGACCAAACAAGAGCAAATGGGACTAGCTTAGATGGGGCATCTTGAGTGTGCAGGTGGAACGGACTTTGGACTGGCAGCAAAACTTGCATGTGTAAATATGCAAAAAGAATTTCACTGTGCAGTTGCACGTGTGACAAATAAGGCACAATTGAACCATTGGACAGCAGGGGCAAGTTGGGCTGAAGGGCCTGTTTCTGTGCTGTAAGATGCATACTGGTTGGCACACAACAAAAGCTATTCACTGCAGAAACAAAAGGTTGGAGTAACTCAGCGGGACAGACAGAATCTCTGGAGAGAAGGAATTGGTGATGTTTCAGGTCGAGTCCCTTCTTCAAACTAATCTATTCACTGTACCTTGGTACCTGTGACAATAAACTAAATAGATAGATAATAAACTAAACTATGATACTAAAACCCTATGACAAAGGAAACTGGGCCACATCCAGGGAAATCACATCTTTGGAAGTAAAGACTGTGGATGTCAGTAAATGGCAAGATTGTGCCTGTAATCTAAAAGCCTGTTATCAGGGTTCACGGATTCGATGAAGAATGACCGACTACCCAGAGCGGCCTGGAGCCATTGCTTGACATGGCACAGGATGCCACCAAGAAGGAAAAGCTGGCAGCAGAAAGAAGCAAACAACCCATGGAAAAGGCAGCAATGAATCTGGAACTACTACTTGATTGATCAGGCAGTGTCACAGCAGGACATGGGCCACAATGCAGGGAAATACAGCATCGCCCTCTGGAGTCGAGGCGAGTTACTGCAGGTGACACAGAGATGGATTTTTATTACAAACCAGCTAATCTCTTCAAGAAGGATTGAGAATCAGATCCCCTGCATATTTTGATTTTACTTTTCTGCCAAACTGCGAATTAGGGTCATAGAATCATAAAGTCATACAGTGAGGAAACAGCCCCTTTGGCCCAACATGCCCACACCGACCAACATGTCCCATATGCACTGGTCTCACCTGCCTGCGTTTGGCCCACACCCCTTATACTCGTCCTATCCATGTACCGGACTAATTGGTAATGCCTGACTCGCTGAGTTACTCCAGCATTCTGTGTCTATCTTCGGTGTTAACTACCAGTTCCTTCCTACACAATACTCTAAACGTAGACTCACCAATGTCTCATATAACTGCAACATGACTTCGCAACTGTATTTCCACAATCACGAACATCCAACTAGCACTTTACTTTGGGAATATCTTTACTCAGGTAGTTCATTCGAACCATCCAACTTTTATTCACTGAAACCATCTGGAGCTCGGCAAAAAAAAAAAGTTTACATTTCTAAGTGCAGCGTTGCACATGTTGGGAGAGCATATTAAGGTAACTAATCATTCTCCATTGACGGCTGAGCTATAAATGAAGATGGCATCTCCTTGTTTATGTAGAACGTGATAATTACAGTTTTCCCTTTTATGTGAGTTAAATAAATACAAGGGGGGTCTTAACACCAAAGATCAGTCTGATTTCACTCAGTGCCAACGTCAGCTGCCGTCAATGAAATCCACCGCGAGTGGGGGAAGATATCTGTTCTCCATCAGTGAATCTCCCGTTTTGTTTTTTTAAATCACAGGTGGGGAGCCGGGGAGGTGTCCACAGCCCACGAAGCTGCCTCACAACAGCTACAGTGGGTTATCACATCTGAGCTTCGTCCTGTCATCAGCAAATGACTGCCATATCTGCCCTCCCATTCAGCCAGACACCGCACGCTACCCCGCACACACTGTCAATGGGTTTAACTCTTGCGTTACAATAAGTAGCAGACAGTGAGTGACTGAAGCGAGTGCCCCGCCCGCCGTGACCATTTGTTGCAGTTTAGAGATACAGGGCAAAAACAGGCCCTTCGGCCCAACGAGTCCATGCCGACCAGCGATCCCCGTGACCCCAGCGCACACTACACACTCGGGACAATTTACAATTCTTACCACAGCCAAGTAACTCACAAGTGCGTCTTTGGAGTGTGAGAGGGAACCGGAGCACCCGGGGGAAACCTCACGCGGGAGAACGTACAAACTCCACATGGACAGCGCCTGTGGTCAGGATTGAACCAGGTCTCTGGTGCTGCAGCAAATCTACAGCTGCGCCACTGTGCCGCCCAACGCACAATATTTCTGTTAGATGGAATTCTCAGAAAGATGTCAATTCTGAACTGATCTATTGATGGTGCTCATAATAGATAATGCATCTATTGGCCACTAGGGGCGCCGCATTGAAGGGCAGCCTCTGCTACGTCAACCGCCTCAACTTCTCCACTCCCCTGTCTCACTGTAATATCTCCTCCCCTGAACGCACTGCCATTGAATCACTCCGCAAAAACCCAGATTGGGTTATCAAACCAGCCGACAAGGGAGGAGCCGTGGTAGTCTGGCGCGTCGATCTCTACAAAGCTGAGGCCACGCGCCAACTCTCAGACACCTCCTCCTACTTACCCTTGGACCATGACCCCACTGACGAGCACCAGGCCACCATATCTAGCACCATCACCAACTTCATCAACTCCCATGCCCTGCCCGACTAAGCCTCCAACCTCATCGTTCCCCAGCCCCGCACGGCCCCGTTTTACCTTCTCCCCAAAATCCACAAACCCGGCTCTCCCGGCAGACCCATTGTCTCTGCCTGTTCGTTCCCCACCAAACTCATCTCCACATACCTTGACTCCATACTATCCCCCTTGGTCAAATCCCTTCCCACCTATGTTCTAGACACCTCAGACACTCTCCGCTGCCTCCGCGCATTCCACTCTCCAGGCCCTCACCCCCTCATCTTCACCATGGACGTCCAGTCACTCTACACCTCCATCCCCCACCAGGATGGCCTCAAAGCCCTCCGCTTCTTCCTTGACCAGAGGAGCAACCTATACCCAGCCACTGATACTCTCCTCCGCCTAGTGGAGTTGGTACTCACCCTCAAGTACTTTACGTTTGACTCCTCCCATTTCCTCCAAACACAAGGTGTAGCTATGGGCACACGCATGGTCCCCAGTTACGCCTGCCTCTTTGTCGGGTACATCGAACAATCCTTGTTCAATACATACCAGGGCCCCATCCCCGACCTCTACCTCCGTTACATTGACGACTGCTTTGTGGCCACTTCCTGCACCCACACACAACTGACTGACTTCATCCACTTCACCACCAACTTCCATCTGGCACTTAAATGCACCTGGACCATTTCGGACACTTCCCTACCATTCCTTGACCTCACCATCTCCATCGCAGGGGATAGACTTCTGACCGACATACACTACAAACCCACTGACTCACATGGCTATCTGGACTACACGTCTTCCCACCCTGCCCCCTGTAAGGACTCCATCCCCTACTCCCAATTCCTCCGTCTACGCCGCATCTGCTCCCAGGATGAGATGTTCCACACCAGGGCATCGGAAATGTCCCCGCTCTTCAGGGAATGGGGATTCCCCTCCGCCACCATAGATGAGGCTCGCACCAGGGTCTCGTCCATACCCCGCAACACTGGTCTCTCTCCCCATCCCCGCACTCGCAACAAGGGCAGAGTCCCCCTAGTCCTCACCTTTCACCCCACCAGCCGGCAAATACAACAAATCATCCTCCGCCATTTTCGCCACCTCCAACGTGACCCCACATCTTCCCATCTCCCCCCATGTCTGCCTTCCGCAAAGACCGCTCCCTCCGCAACTCCCTTGTCAATTCTTCCCTTCCCTCTTGTACCACCCCATCCCTGGGCACTTTCCGTTGCAACCGCAAGAACTGCAACACCTGTCCCTTCACCTCCCCCCTCGACTCCATTCAAGGACCCAAGCAGTCGTTCCAGGTGCGACAAAGGTTCACCTGTATCTCCACCAACCTCATGTTACTGCATCCGCTGCTCTAGATGTCAGCTGCTCTTACATCGGTGGGGACTAAGCGTAGGTTGGGCGATCGTGAGGCGCCGAACACCTCCGCTCAGTCGCAAGAACCTACCGCAACTCCCGGTGGCTCAGCACTTCAACTCCCCCTCCCATTCCCAATCCGACCTCTCTGTCCTGGGTCTCCTCCCTTGCCAGAGTGAGCAACACCGGCAAAATTGGAGGAACATCCTCCTCATTTCCGCCACCTCCAAGCTTGCGGCCGGCCGGCATGAACATTGAATTCTCCCAATTTTGTTAGCACTTGCTGTCTCCTCTCCTTCCTTAACCCTCGGGCTGTCTCCCCCCATCCCCCCCCCCTCGGGCTCCTCCTCCTCCCCTTTTTTATTCCTTCCCCCCCCCCCCACCCCCTATCAGTCTGAAGAAGGGTTTCGGCCCGAAACGTCACACTATTTCCTTCGCTCCATAGACCTCCCCCTGCACCCGCTGAGTTTCTCCAGCATTTTGCAAGGTCTGCCTACAGTCTGTTTGTTTTTCCATCTTCCTTTATTTTTAGTTAGTTTTAAAAGTATGTTTCTTTAGTTTATCTAGCTTCTCTATGTGGGGGAGGGGGGGTAGGGTAAGGGGGAACCCGTTTCCAAGTCACTTCAAGAGTCAAGAGTCAATTTAATTGTCGTTTGGACCCCTGGAGGTCCGAACGAAATGCCGTTTCTGCAGCCATACATCACACACAAATAGACCCCAGACACGACATAATTACATTTTACATAAACAACCCACCCCCAGGCTGTGATGGAAGGCCAAAAAACCTATCTCTCCACTGCACTCTCCCCCCCCCCAGATGTCAGAGTCAAAGTCAAAGCCCCAGGCTGGCGATGGAATTGTCCCACCGGCCATTGAAGCCACGCCGGGTGGTGCGAGGCGGCCGGGTCTTGGTGTTGGATGAACGGTGTGCGCTCGCAAAGTCCCGCGGCCATTCCTGCCGCGCGGGGCAGTGGTGTCAGGCCCGCTCCAGGAGCTCTCCCACCCCGCAACACGGGCGGGGAATTCGCCGTTGCAGGAGCCCCGAAAAGTGGTCTTCCCTCCAGGGAGCCGCGGGCCCCCGGTGCCGCCGTCCGCAGACCCGCAGTAGCAGCCTCCGACTCAGCAGCAGCAGCGGCATCGGCAGCAGCAGCAGCAGCAGCAGCGCTCCTCCACCGCTCCACCCGCTCCGGTCTCGGCCAGCTCCGCGACGGCAACGGTGAGTCGGCACCAGAGTCCCCGGCTTCTTCCCGTTGGAGGCCGCTCCTCGTTGCGGCCTCAACGACACCTGAGACCCGACGAGAAAAGGTTGGGTCTCCAGTGCAGGGAGAGATTCAAAAAGTTTCCCATCCCACCCCCATCCCCCCACACACACACCCCAACATAAAATAACAAAAACTACATAAAAACACAGACACTTCCTGGCAAGAATGCGACTATTCTCCGAGTCGCGTCCTCGCCCCCCTCGCGGCCAACCACCTGGATTGGAGCGGCCTTTCCTGCTGGGGACCGGACCAGAACTTCGGCAGCGGCGGCGCATCACTGAATACATCGTGCAGCACACACTACACACTCGATGCCTTCCCTGGATCACCGTTGAAGCTCCGGAGTGTTGGGCCGCTGCTCCAACATCGCGGAGCTGTGGTTCGTAGAGCTTCCAGCGCGGGCGGTGCTGACCAACATCGCGGAGTCCTGGGGCCCTTAGCCGAGGGCCACCAGCGTTGAATCTCCGACCAGCGTGGCCTGTGGACTTCGGGAGCCGCGGACTCTGGTGGCCGATTCGGATGTCCACGCCGCTGAGGATGTCCTCCAGTCCCGACGTCGGACTTCCATCACCTCGGCGAGCGGTCCTGAACATCGGGCCGCCGTAGCGGCGACAGCAGGGGGTTCGGGAGCCCCCCGACCACGGGAGGACAACAGAGGAGGATGACTGAATTTTGGAGCCTTCCCTCACAGTGGGAACTTGACCCCGCTGTGTGGGGATGTCTGTGTTAAAGACTTTCACGTTCTGTGCTCTTTATTATTCGTATGGCTGTATGGCGACCACACATTTCACTGTACCAATTGGTACATGTGACAAATAAATGTATCTTGTATCTTGTATCACTTAGACAGTGCCTTTCTGCCCTGGGTCTCCTCCACTGTCACAGTGGGGCCACACACAGATTGGAAGAACAGCACCTCAAATTTCGCTTGGGCAGTTTACAACCAAGCAGTATGAACGTTGATTTCTCTCATTTCATGTAACCCCTGCATTCCCTCTCTCCACCCCCTCCCCCTCTCTAGTTGTCATACTAGTTACACTGTTTGCATCCTTGGATCCCTTTGTTATCACCTCTTCCCCAGCCAACAATGGGCCATTATGGGCTCCACTCTTCCTTGGCCATCTATGGCCGGCCCTGCTTTGTTCTGGGCCTTTTCTTACCCCCAGTTCTCTCCCCTCTACTTTGAGTCTGAAGAAGGGTCCTGGCCCAAAAAGTCACCCATCCTTTTGCTCCAGTGATGCTGTCTGGCCCGCTGAGTTACTCCAGCACTTTGTGTCTATCTTTGGTATAAACCAGCATCTGCAGTTCCTTTCTACATATATTCACAGTAGATTAGTTTAGTGATACAGAGTGGAAACAGGCCCTTCGACCCGCTGAGTCCATGCAGACCATCGATCACCCATACACTAGTTCTATGTAATCCCACCTTCGCATCCTACACACCGGGGACAACTTACAGAAGCCAATTAATCAACAAACCTGCACGTCTTCGGATTGTGGGTGGAAACCAAAGCACCTGGAGAAAACCCACGCAGTCACAGGGAGAACGTACAAACTCCGCACAGACAGCACCCGTAGCATCGAACCCGGGTCTCTGGTGCCGTGAGGCAGAGGCTTCACCGCTGTGCCACCGTGCTGCTCTGAAGAAGGTGGTGGTGTACTTCTGTTGAAGGCAGTGCCACTCCAAATAGCCAAATCCCACAACTAAGGCAAGACTCATGCCGCCTGTTTTTGTGTGACTCCATATTTAAGGAAAAGCAACAATCTGGTCAACAATCCCCCTTCAAAAAGCACATGGTCGGTGATTCATCACTGCAGTGGAATTAAGCTTTTTGTGTAGGAAGGAACTGCAGATGCTGGTTTAACTAAAGATAGACACAAAAAGCTGGAGAAACTCAGCGGGTCAGACAGCATCTCTGGGGAAAAAGAATAGATGACATTTCGGGTTGAGACCAATTCTTCAGAATTAAGCTGCTTAGTAGATCCCTTTCAGAGTGCCGCTCAGAAGTATTTTTTCAACAATAAGCCTTGTGGTGCTCCAAAAATTCTCTAAGTTGTTGGATGAATCCAATTTCACCTTTGCTATTTTTTGTTGCCTACAATGTGGGGTGAAGATCAGCAACTGAAGATATCCACCATCTCTATTCAAGGAAGTCTGACAGCTATTGATCTAGCATTGGGCTGGGCTATTTACTGGTTGCCCTGATAACCGTCCAAATTAGGAGCCAAGCCAAGAGTGAAATCAACAGTGTTTTATTGTCATATGCCCTGAAATGGAACAGTGAAATGCTTACTTCCAGATTTAAGTGAAGAACTTGATATCTGATTGATATTCCATTGTTAACCTGGATGATGATGAGAGAGACAAAATCCTGCTGCTATAGGATTATTCGGCCACAATTATAAATTCATAAGTTCTAGGAGCAGAATTAGGCCATTCGGCCCATCAAGACCACACTGCCATTCAATCATGGCTGACCTATCTGTCTCTCTCAACCCCATTCTCCTGCCTTCTCTTTAGAACAAAGTGCTGGAGGAACTCAGTGGGTCGAACAGCATCTGTGGAGGGAAATAGACAGATGACATTTTGGGTCTTAAAGAAGGGTGCCAACCCTTAACGTTGTCTGCCTGTTTCCCTCCGCAGATGCTGCCTGACCTACTGAGTTCCTCTGAAGAAGGGTTTCGGCCCGAAACGTCACCTATTTCCTTTGCTCCATAGATGCTCCTGCACCCGCTGAGTTTATCCAGCAATTTTGTGTACCTTCGATCTTCCAGCATCTGCAGTTCCTTCTTGAACACTGCTGAGTTCCTCCCACAGCTTTAGTTTGCTCAAGATTCCATCGTCTAGAGACTTGGGTGTCACCACTTATTTTATCTGTTTGTGGAGAAATTTGTGCCGAAACTCAGTGTACGGGGTGATCGCTGGTTGATGCAGTCTCAGTGGACACTGTATCTCTAAAGTTTCCACACTGTATCTCTAAAATCTAAAGTCCTGGCACATGTTGACCACATCGGAGCCCTCTGTACAGAAATGGAAATAAGTCATCTTTGACCCTGAGGCACTGACCAAGAAGATACCTCTGGGAAACTCTGTGAGCCATTTCAGATGGAATGAGTGGACAGATGGTTATTTGATGCGTAGAGCTCACCAACATCTACCTTTGTCGTGGTTCTTGAAGATACTTTAATAAAACCTGCTAATGATTAGGAATGGTCTTTGATAGACTGCAGAGCTAGGTATACAGAGGTAATCACATATTCCAGGAAACAATGGTTGAAACGTTTTGTTGTCCAGGTGGTACATGCATAATCCATCAGCGGCAAGTTGCTCAATTTCAATTATGAAAGTGTAAGTGCATGTGGATTTGTGGATATTTTGTGAGACATCTATTTTGTTTGACTTGGTTAGGAGGTGGGGTGATATTAATGGACAACTTTCCCTCAGCTGTATGTATATAAGTTATCTGGAATTAATTGTACTTAATCTGCACATGGGGCTAGCTTGACTCGGACACTGTACTTTACTTTTAAACCAAGCAAAACATTCCAATCCAGACTCTGCTTCTTTGGATATATGTAAATTCTCAAAATTTAAAGTGGAAAGTAGGAGGCAATTTTATGCAGAATGATTTAAAAAATTCATTATCTTTCAAAGGCAACCAAAATACGCCGTGATTTTGCAAAATGTAAATTACCGCAACTGTGTGGGGTTTTCTCCGGGTGCTCCAGTTTCCTCCCACACTCCAAAGACATACAGGTTTGTAGGTCAATTGGCTTAGTATAAATGTAATATTGTCCCTAGTGTGTGTTGGGATAGTGTTAGTGTGCAGGGTTGGTTGGCGCGGACTCGGTGGGCCCTTTTGTTCGAATACAAAGAATCAGCTGGTTTGAAAGCATCATTTGATTAGTAACTTTACCTGATTAAATTTATCTTAGATTAAATTACGTCAATACTAAAAGAGGTTCTAAAAAAACACATAATAATAATAATAATGATAATAATAATAATAAATTTTAAATTATAGACTAACGATGTCGATAATTTATCTGGATACTGGCAGATCAAGATCCGTTTACAATCTCTTTCTAAAAGCAGACTGAGATACTTAAGTTAGTTCAAAGCAAACCTTGAGATTATTAATACAGTACTGGGATCTGTTCAACATGCCCTTTAAAGAGGTAATTTTTATGTGATTATGCACCACAAGAGCATCTAGTTCCTTTATTTACCTTTGATGTGTAAAAGTCTGCAAGCTTTATTGAAAATAAGTTGTGCAGTTGAAGAGGCTGCATGATCTTTGTAAGAGGATGGGTGAGATCAGCAGTAATGTGGAGGAGCGGTGGGGGGGGGGGGGGGGGGGGGGGGGGGGGGGTGGTGAATTGCCATTGAACTCAGTAGTGGGAAGAGACCACATTGACAATTGTATTTTTAGTTTAGTTTAGAGATACAATGTGGAAACAGGCCCTCGGGCCCACTGAGTCCAAGCCGATCAATGATCAGAAGAATGGTTCCGACCCTAAACCTCACCTGTTCCTTTTCTCCAGAGATTCTGCCTGACCCTCTGAGTTACTCCAGCACTCTGTGTCTTCCTTCCGACCGATGATCACACTAGTTCTGTGTTATCCCAGTTTTGCACCCCACACACTTGGGGCAATTTCGAGGCCAATTAAGCTCCAAACATGCACGTCTTTGGAGTCCGGCAGGAAACCTGAGCACCCGGAGAAAACCCACACGGTCACGGGGAGAACGTACAAACTCCGTACAGACGGCACCCATAGTCAGGATCGAACTGTGAGGCAGCAGCTCTACCACTGTTGCCACCCTGCTACACCATTGTGCCACCCTGAAAAACAACATTTTTGTTCAGATGCAGAGCTGACTCACGGCACATGGAATCAACTTGCGTCCGTTGCCTAAGGAGGTCCAAAATAAAACATCTGTTTTATTCTAACGTCAAGGCGATAGGTAGAAAGCCTTTTTTTTTTCAGTTGAGTCTTTTAAGCTCGTTTTACAGTAATGCCTGTGATTAATGCTTTAATTTACTTTCACATTAATGACACCCATTATCACAGCTAATTTGACAGGCCTAAATGGAATCCAGAACATCTGAACAAAAATGTTGTTTTTCAATAGCTGGAAACATATGTTGACCTCTTTGGAATTATGAAAAAATACTATTTGCTGGAAACAATAGCGGGCTAGAGTGTTCTGCTGTGTGTTGTAAAAGTACCAGTGGGAACGTGGGCTACAGGAGGAGGGCTTGAACCAGACTCTCATTTTAATGTTTAAGGCAGGCTGAAACTCAAGCCTGTGTGGAAGAACCTTTCTCCTGTTTTCAGTTTGCTCTGTTCCTCTCTGACACGTCATCATCGAGAATAAAGTGATCCCCTCAAAGCGCAGATCTTAAGATTCAGGAATTGCTAAGAGCAAAGTTTTGACATGCATTCTTATGTAATGATACCGGGACGATATATATTTTTAATAATATATGATGGTATCTATCTCTCCTCCTTCCAATTACAGCGCAGCCCTGGAAGAAAATGTCAGAACGCTGACCAGATAGACCGATTCAAAGTGTCGGCTAATCAGTGCGGAGTGAGTTAAACGCAGTTATTAAAATATGTTTAAAAGCACACGGGGATGAGCAGCGCACGGAGAGATGTCTGGAAGTAATATTTGTTTGAACAAGAGACTTTTATTTGAAGACATGAAAATATTTCCTTGGAAAAAAGCTAAATTGTTGAGTTGTCGGGGTATTTGAACCGTCTGGCAGGTTTCAGTACAAGTGAAAACAATAAAATGAGAATATGGCAGGGGTGGAGCTGGAAGCTCTTTGTGAAGATGGTGCTGTGTGGAGTTTCTCAATACTCTTACCATGGCTTGAGGCAAGAGAGTTAATTAGCTGTTTAATGGTGACTTGTGCAGTGGCTTCAGGAGAATGCATCTGTTCACTTTTTCTTATCTGTCACCTCACCAAATATTTTTTTTCATTATCAGGCTTCGGCATCAGATCTTTCCGCTCTCTGTGCAAAGAAGATATTGTGGGAAGTACAGCAGGTCTAGACCCTGCTCTCTTTACACACACACAATTCCATCCACATTCTGACAGCTACAATCATTGCCACCCTATACAAGAGGCTCTATAAGGCGCTGGTCAGGCCGCAGTTGGCGTATTGTGAGCAATTTTGGGCCCAACATCTGAGGAAGGACATGCTGGCTCTGGCTTTTGAAAGGAGGATGTTTTACGAGAATGATTAACAGTGGGTTAACATAAGATGAGGTTTCGACAGAACTGGGCCTCTACCCGCTGGAGTTTAGAAGGATGAGGGGGATCCTCAGAAACTTAACGAATAGTGAAAGGCCTGGATGGAGTGAATGTGGAGAGGGTGTTTCCACTTGTGACTTGTGCAGTGACTTCCACTCAGCATGGATTTATAAAGCGAAAACAATGCTTGACTAACTTCTGGAATTGTTTGAGGATGTAACAAGTAGAATGGATAAGGGAGAGCCAGTGGATGTGGTGT
This sequence comes from Leucoraja erinaceus, assembly GCF_028641065.1. NCBI lineage: Eukaryota > Metazoa > Chordata > Chondrichthyes > Rajiformes > Rajidae > Leucoraja > Leucoraja erinaceus. Next base: position 17,050,021 of record NC_073399.1, on the reverse strand, counting down.
ATCTGGACTTTCAATCAGCCTATGACAATGTCCCACATAAGAGATTAGCGTGCAAAATTAGAGCACATGGTATTGGGGTAGGGTATTGACATGGATAGAGAACTGGTTGGCAGACAGGAAGCAAAGAGTAGGAATTAACGGGTCCTTTTCAGAATGGCAGGCAGTGACTAGTGGTGTGCCGCAAGGCTCGGATGCTGGGTACCCAGTTATTTACAATATAAATTAACGAATTAGTCGAGGGAATTAAATGTGACATCTCCAAGTTTGCGGATGACACAAAGCTGGGTGGCAGTGTAAGCTGCAATGAGGATGCTAAGAGGCTGCAGGGTTACTTGGATAGGTTGGGTGAGTGGGCAGATGCATGGCATATGCAGTATAATGTGGATAAATGTGAAGTTATCCACTTTGCTGGCAAGAACAGGAAGGCAGATTATTATCTGAATGGTGTCAGATTAGGAATAGGGGAGGTGCAACGAGACCTGGTGTGCTTGTACATCAGTCACTGAAAGTAAGCATGCAGGTACAGCAGGCAGTGAAGAAAGCTAGTGGCATGTTGGCCTTCATTGCAACAGGATTTGAGTTTAGGAGCAAGGAGCTCCTACTGCATTTGTATAGGGCCCTAGTGAGACCACACCTGGAGTATTGTGTGCAATTTTGGTCTCCTAATTTGAGGAAGGACATTATTGCTATTGAGGGAGTGCAGCGTAGGTTCACCAGGTTAATTCCCGGGATGGCGGGACTGACATATGATGAAAGAATGGGTCGACTGGGCTTGTATTCACTGGAATTTAGGATGAGAGGGAATCTTATAGAAACATATAAAATTCTTAAAGGATTGGACAGGCTAGATGCAAGAAAAATGTTCCCAATGTTGTGGGAGTCCAGAACCAAGGGTCACAGTTTAAGAATAAGGGGCAGTCCATTTAGAACGGAGACGAGGAAACTCACAGAGAGTGGTGAGTCTGTGGAATTCTCTGCCTCAGAGGGCGGTGGAGGTGGGTTCGCTGGATGCTTTCAAGAGAGAGCTAGATAGGGCTCTTAAAAATAGCGGAGTCAGGGGATATGGGGAGAAGGCAGGAACGGGGTACTGATTGGGGATGATCAGCCATGATCACATTGAATGGCGGTGCTGGTTCGAAGGGCCAAATGGCCTACTCCTGCACCTATTGTCTATTGTCTATTGAGATGATGAAAAACCTCTTCGCCCAGACAGTTGTGAATCTGTGGTATTCTCTGCCACAGAAGGCAGTGGAAGCCAATTCACTGAATTATTTCAAGAGAGAGTTAGATTTAGCTCTTAGGGCTAAAGGAATCAAGGGATATGCGGAAATAGCAGGAACGGGGTACTGATTTTAGATGATCAGCCGTGATCTTATTGAATGGCGGAGCAGGCTCAAAGGGCCGAATGGCCTATCTCTGCACCTATTTTTCCATGCTTCTATGTTTCTAGTGGGAGAGTCTAGGATCAGATGTCATAGCCTCAGAATTAAAGTATGTTCCTTCAGATATAGATATGATATGCCATTTACAGTAGGGAGATGGGGAATCTTTAGTCAGAGGGTGGTGAATCTGTGGAATTCTTTGCCACAGATGGCTGTGGAGGCCGACAATCGATATTTTTAAGGCAGAGATAGATGGATTCTTAATTAGTACGGGTGTCAGGGGTTATGGGGAGAAGGCAGGAGTATGGGATGAGGATGGAAAGATAGATCAGCCATGATTGAATGGCAAAGTGGACTTGATGGGCCAATGACCTAATTCTGTTCCTATCACATGAATTTTACATTTGTGCAGCCACGGATGCCAGGCTGCAGGTAAAGCAAGCTAACCCTCATACCATCTACCTTCGTTCAAAAGGAGAAGGTCTGTCTGACTGTCCATTCGGTAGTGATTCCTTCCCTGTTAAAGTAAACGCCTTCATATAAACAGAAGAATAAGTAGCATTTGTGGAGATAACAGAGAAAGTGGGCAATGGTGGACAGTGCCCAGTCCATCACAGATCATCCCCACCATCACAGAGATCTATAGAAGGCCCTGCCTCCAAAAGGCAGCCAATATCATAAAAGATCCATTCATATTTTGCTTGGGCAGCTTATGACCCAGCGGTATGAATATTGATTTCTCTAATTCAAATAACTCCCGCATTCCCCCTCTCTCCATCCATCCCCCACCCTGGTCCTGCTAGTTTTACTGTTTAGCAGTCAGTGGTGAATGCTTTACATTTTGGGGCTGATATAAGAGCAAAGACCATCTTGTGCAATGTATGTTCTAAAGGTACAGACCTTGGAAGGATTTGAAAACACAGGTGAGAATTTTAACACGGAGCTAACGAACGTCAACAAATACAGGGCTGAGCGATGACTGAAGTGATACGTGTTCGGACACAGACACTAGAGGTTTGGTTGAGGTCTAGTGTAGAACATGTTTAGTTTAGTTTAGAGATACAGCGCGGAAACAGGCCCTTCGGCCCACTGAGTCCCCGCCAACCAGCGATCCCTGCACATTAACACTACCCTACACACACTATGGACAATATTACATTGATATCAAGCCATGTAACCTACAAATCTGGATGTCTTTGGAGTGTGGGAGGAAACCGAAGAACTCTGAGAAAACTCATGCTGGTCATGGGGAGAATGTACAAACTCCTAACAGACAAGACCTGTAGTCAGGATCGAACCCGGGTGTCTGGTGCTGCAAGGTGCTAGCCTTACCGCTGTGCCACCCTGCTGTCCAAGGCTGTGGGGCCTACTCAAAGGGCCTTGGAGCAACCTAGTCTGAAGGTGACATGAGGGATGTGGCAGGAGATCAGACACCGCACAAGGATTCAGCATCCGGTGGATGCCGGAGGTCAGTTGAGGATGAGCCGCTGAGAGAACAAAGACGGACCCGGTGTGGGAGGGCCACTGAGACCGAAGAGGGACCATTGGGACCACATTGAACGCTTTATCAGCGCCCTATAGGTGGCGACACTTTGTATACTTTGTATAACGATGTGCAAAACAAAGAATTTCACTGTGACACGTCGCATGTGATAATAAAGTTTCATTCATTCATTCATTTGGTTTTAGTTCATGACTTCTGGGCTGATTCCAATGTGTACTTGTGGTGGGAAGGTGTCCCTGTAAAAAGTTAGTACAGTATCGTGAATACTGATACTTGCAAGACAATCTATTTTGCTGCCACTCCTGAAATGAGTGGGAATACATAAGACATGGCCATGTCAAAAAATTGGATGATGGTCGTCAGAGATGCTGAACCCTTCTACAGAGCCTGAACTTCATGATTGACATGAAAAGTTACGTGAAATAAGTGGCTATTTCTTAACCGTGTCCAGCTTACTGTGGCTATCCCTCCAACTCGCTCCAGATTTTGATTTGCACGTCGGAAATTTCCCTTTATCATCTCACATCTCTGCTGCAATTCCAAAGGAGTTTTGGTGAGTCAAAGTAATAGAATAGGGGCAAACACTAAAGGCTGTTAAAAAAAAAAAATCATGTTAATTAACAATAGATGGCAACGCTCAGTGGAGTCAGCAATGAAAGAGTTATTACTGATAAATCTGTACAATGTCATAATATGTCCTTCTCAGTAAAAGGCTGGTGACAGCATCGCTGATGGACCATCCCCAGTAGTAATAATTACACAGCTTTACCTACGGCTTGTACAAGTCCTGATGGAGCATCAGAGGGCCAGATCCACGGTGGAACAAAGAGCAAAATATGAACAAATTCTCATAATTGCCATCCTAAATGTAAGTAACTATGATTTTATCTGTTACATCGAGAGCAGAACATCACACGGCATCCAGATTCATTAACTCTATATGCCTTTGATCTCTCGTTTTCACACCTTACCCGTCCATATCTCTGTGTCTCCCTCTCCCCTGACTCCTCAGTCTGCAGGCCTCGATCCAAAACGTCACCCATTCCTTCTATCCAGAGATGCTGCCTGACGCGCTGAGTTACTTCAGCATTTTGTGTCTATCTTGGGTCTCAGGTGATGCTTCCTGGTAATCTGATGAATAATTTAATACACAAAGTGCTGGATTACCTCAGTGGGTCAAGCAGCATCTTTAGACTTTAGGCTTTAGAGATACAGCGCAGAAACAGTGCTTTTGGCTCACTGGCTAACCTCCACACACTCGGGACAGTTTTTACGTTGCCGAAGCCATTTAACCTACAAATCTGTACGTCTTTGAAGTGTGGTAGGTAACCAGAGCATGCTGAGAAAACCCACGCAGTCACAGCGAGAACATACAGTACAAACTACACACAGACAGCACGGGTAGTCAGGATCAAGCTCGGAGTTTCTGGCGCTGTAAGGCAGCAACTGTTCCACTGCGCCACTGTGCCACCCTCTGTAGCATCTCGGCAGGACATGGATAGGGTGGCACGGTGGTGCAGCAGTAGAGTTGTTGCTTTACTTCGTCAGAGACCCGGGTTCGATCCTGACTACGGGTCTTATCTGTATGGAGTTTGTATATTCTCCCTGTGACCGCGTGGGTTTTCTCCAGGTGCTCCGGTTTCCCCCCATATTCCAAAGACCTGCAGCTTTGTAGGTTAATTGGCTTCTGTAAATTGCCCCTAGTGTGTAGGATGTGAATCTGGGATAACATAGAACTAGTGTACGGGTGATTGTTGGTCGGTGTGATGCAGTGGACCGAAGGGCCTGTTTCCATGCTGCATCTCTAAAAATGAAAACTAAAGGTGACATTTCAGACAGCACCCGTGGTCAGGATCGAACCCGGGTCTCTGGCGCTGTAAGGCAGCAACTCTACCGCTGCGCCACCGTGCCGTCTCGCATGTTCCCTGCAATGAACAAAGATCAAGGCATGGTTCATAGTCATGGGGAGAAAACCTGAGCACCGGGAGGAAACCCACGCGGGAACAGGTAAAACGTGCAAACTCCACACAGAGAGCACCCGAGGTCAGGATTGAATGCAGGTCTCTGGCACTGTGAGGCAGCAGTGAGGCCCATTGCTTCACACTGATGATCTTATGTAGGAATGTTTTAGCTGGTCAAGCCCCCAGTGTGGGAAACAGCCCCACCAACTGACTCAGGGGTGTAGAATTGGAGGGGGAATAAGAAGATGGTTAGTAACAGAGCCACACTCACACACACTGTTGTCAAAATGCATGAATAGATTGACAGTCCTGCTGGGATGATTATCTGAGGCTTGAGAGTGAATAAAAATGAAACAGGATACCGTACAAATCCTGTCTCCGGTGAGGCCTGCTGCTAAACTGATGATATGATAATGTTAAATATCAATGCCAGAACACAGTCATAAATCTTTCTCTTCTTAACCTGCGGAGCTGCTGTGCCTTTGATACAAAACCCAGCGCAAGTCAGATATGAAATTAAAGATGTAGAAAGTGAGGCCACACAGGAAGTTTCCTGATTTCTCAGCTTCGCTGGGAGTCTGGGATATTGGGAATTTTTATCTCACGTGTCGGAATTCTCCAAACAGTTTGAAATGTAAACACTAGTATTCACCGTGGCTAATGCAGCTCCACCACCCATTTCCTGGCACCCTTGGTTCCAGAGCCTTGTCGGGTTATCTGTTCTGCTGGACCCACAGAGGTCCATGGCCTCCAAGAGGACTCCAATGGCTACGGAACGGTCTGCCTAGGCCGCCGAGGGTCCGTGATACTGGGCCCGCAATGTCAGCCTGGGACGTCAGCTATGTGAACTAATCTGCTGGCTCTGGCCGGGCCAGAGTTCCAGAGCTCCAGCCGCAGGGGGCAAATTCAACCCGCTGATCGGCCACAGAAGTCCGATGAGGTTGAGATTGGCTGCCTCACCCAGCCTAGGAACCAGATTTTTAGGGGATACTTCTGAGGGGGACGATTTTAAATGAGCCCTAGTCATTTTGTCCGGATTAAAATAGGTGCCAGACCACCGGTTACCGGAAAATCTGCAGTGGATCTGTACTACCGTGAACCCTCGTTATAACAGACCATGGGGAGCGGGGAAATGCTGTCCATTATTGTCGATTGTCCGCTATAACCGACAGAGGCACCAAAAAGCTGGAGCAACTCAGCGGGCCATGCAACATTCGGGTTGAGACCTGAAGGAGGGTTTTGGCCCAAACCGTTGCCTATTTCCTTCGCTCCATAGATGCTGCTGCACCCGCTGAGTTTCTCCAGCATTTTTGTGTACCTTCGGGTTGAGACCTTTCTTCAGACTGAGAGTCAGGGGAGAGGGAGAATTGAGTGATATGAAAATGTACATAGAACAAATGAATGCAAGGTGTGCAAAAGGACAAATCAAAGCCAGCAGAGATGATCAAGGAAAGGTGGATCCTTTATTCTGAAACTGTGACCACCAGTCAGAAATTCCTCAGTCAGGAAAAAACAACATCTTTGTACCTAGCTGGTTGAGAAATTTGCACATTTTGGTGAGTTATCTCATTTTGAATTCTTGATAATGCAATCTCATCTGCTCCATGGGCTAAGCCTCCATCACTGGAACTAGTCTTGTGTATCATCACTCCATTCCCCCTTGGTGCAAATATGGTCTTTCCTGGGTAGGTGGTCCAAAACAGCACACAATATTCCAGGTGTATTGTGAGCCCCAGAGAGGCTGGTCCCTCAGGTATAATCCTGTGGATTAATGGTCAAATGTTCCCACTTGGAAAGTGTATGCACATGAGGTGCAATGGGTATTAGGCCAGGGCAGGACCTAGCCGCATTATCTGTACTGATGGAAAAGTCCAGTGACACGTTCCATGTGGCTTGGGCTTGGTATAATGGTCACTTGGTTGAAACTCCAGCACCTAGAGTCATCGAGTCAAAGACTCGTGCAGACTCATACAGTTTGGAAACAGACCCTATGACCTAAGTTGCCTAAGCCAAGCAAGATGTCCCATCTACATCAAGTGAGTCCAGAACCAGGGGCCGCAGTCTTAGAATAAAGGGGAGGCCATTTAAGACTGAGGTGCAAAAAAACTTTTTCACGCAAAGAGTTGTAAATTTGTGGCATTCCCTGCCACAGAGGGCAGTGGAGGCCAAATCACTGGATGGATTTAAGAGAGAGTTAGATAGAGCTCTAGGGGCTAGTGGAATCTAGGAATATGGGGATAGGCAGGCACGGGTTATTGATTGGGGAAGATCAGCCATGATCACAATAGATGGCTCTGCTGGCTCGAAGGGCCGAATGGCCTCCTCCTGCACCTATTTTCTATGTTTCTATGTTTCTACACTTGTCCCACCTGCCCACATTTGACCTATATTCCTCTACACCATTCTTATCCGTGTACCTGTCCATGTACCTTTGGAACTTCATCTGAGAAGAAGTGAGCATCTAGACATGACAAGCAAGCCAACATTAAGGAAAACAATGATAAATTCTGGATAATTCTAAGGTCAAATAAACAATGAACTGTAGGTACAGATTAACACACAAAATGTTGGAGTAACTCATCAGGTCAGTCAGCATCTCTGGAGAACATGGATAGGTGACACGTGTAGGAAGGAACTGCAGATGCTGGTTTGCACCGAAGAAAGACACAAAATGCTGGAGTAACTCAGTGGGGACAGGCACCCGAAAAGTCACCCATCCCTTCTACCCAGAGATGCAGCCTGTCCCGCTGAGTTACTCCAGTATTTTGTGTCCATCTTAAGGATAGGTGACATTTTGGGTTGACATCCTGCTTCAGCTTGTAAATGGCACCAAAATATGAGGACTATGCATTTGTGGGTTGTGCAAAACAAAAATTCACTGTGTGCTGCATGCGTGCCAATAAAGAACCATTGAACCATTGACTGAACCATTCAGTCTGCTGCTTGACCTGCAGAGTTACTCCAGCACTTTGTGTTGTTTTGTTTCCCAAATATTATGTTTGTCGCTATTTCCCGTAAAGGGCATGGAATTTAGAACGGAGATGAGGAAATAGAAGTACCTTGGATGTTGAGAGAATGTTTCCGCTAATGGATGCAGAGAGAATTTGGACCAGAGGCCAAATCCTCCGAATAAAAGGACGTAACTAGGAAAATGGACGAGGGAGAGCCAGTGGATGTAGTGTACCTGGACCTGTACCTGTATCAGAAAGCATTTGTTAAAGTCCCATATAGGAGATTAGTGGGCAAAATTAGGGGACATGGTATTGGGGGTAGAGGGCTGACATGGATAGAAAATTGGTTGGCAGAGAGGAAACAAAGAGTATGGATTAACGGTTCCCTTTCAGAATGGCAGACAGTGACTAGTGGGGTACCGCAAGGCTCGGTGCTGGGACCACAGCTATTTACAATATACATCAAAGATTTAGATGAAGGGATTCAAAGTGACATTAGCAAATTTGCAGATGACACAAAGCTGGGTGGCATTGTGAACTGTGAGGAGGATGCTATGAGAATGCAGGGTGAGTTGGACAGGTTGGGGGAGTGGGCAGGTGCATGGCAGACGCAGTTTAACATTGATAAATGTGAGGTTATCCACTTTGATAGCAAAAACAGGAAGGCAGATTATTAGCTAAATTGTGTCAAGTTGGGAAAAGGGAAAGGACAATGGGATCTGGGGGTCCTTGTTCATCAGTCAATGAAAGTAAGCATACAGGTACAGCACGCAGTGAAGAAAGCTAATGGCATGTAGGCCTTCATATCAAGAGGAGTTGGGTATAGGATCAAAGAAGTCCTTCTGCAGTTGTACAGAGCCCTAGTGAGACCACACCTGGAGTATTGTGTGCAGTTTTGGTCCCCTAATTTGAGGAAGGACATTCTTGCTATTGAGGGAGTGCAGCATAGGTTCACGAGGCTAATTCCAGGAATGGCGGGACTGTCATATGCTGAGAGAATGGAGCGGCTGGGCTTGTATACTCTGGAATTTAGAAGGATGAAAGGATATCTTATTGAAACATATAAGATTGTTAAGGGGTGGACACGATAGAGGCAAGAAACATGTTCCCGATGTTGGGGGAGTCCAGAACCAGGGGCCACAGTTTAAGAATAAAGGGTATGGAATTTAGAACGGAGATGAGGAAACACTTTTTCACACAGAGAGTTGTGAGTCTGGAATTATCTGCCTCAGAGGGCGGTGGAGGCCCGTTCTCTGGATACTTTCAAGAAAGAGCTTGATAGGGCTCTTAAAGGTAGCGGAGTCAGGGGATATGGGGAGAAGGCAGGAACGGGGTACTGATTGTGGATGATCAGCCATGATCACATTGAATGGTGGTGTTGGCTTGAAGGGCTGAACGGCCTATTCCTGCACCTATTGTCTATTGTCTATTGACGTACCTTTAGAAAAGAGATGAGGAGGGATTTCTTGAGTCAGAGGGTGGTGAATCTGTGGAATTCATTGTCGCAGACGGCTGTGGAGACCAAGTCAATGGATATTCTTAAGGCGGTAATTGACAGATTCTTGATTAGTACGGTGTCAGGGGCTATGGGGAGATGGCAGGAGAATGGGGTTGAGAGGTAAAGATAGATCAGCCATGATTGAATGGCACTTGATGGACCGAATGGCCTAATTCTGCTCCTATTACTTATGAACATGAAGTACCTGCAGAAAATTGTTTAATGTCCAGTATCCTTTACCTGTACAGAGGGAAGCTAAGGTTGCATGTTGAGACTGCTCTGGCACTGAAGGGGTTAACAGCATCTATTCCATCACAGTGGAAATGACAATAACCAGCGCACAGGCCCCAAAGATGGCCGCCCTAACCTTGAGGTGAAGCGAGCGCACAGTGTCGGAGCAGCTTGTTGGACATTTCTGTTCACATCCACCCCATCCCCTGGCCAGTAGCCCTCCCTCACACCCTCCCCTTCCATTGGCCACCGGCTAATCCCTCTCACAAATCACAAGAGGCCGTCAGCTTTGTGGCCTCCAATGAAAAGGGGCAGCCTCGCTCAGAAGGATTAGATTCTGTAGTCAGTGGGTGCAAACAATTTCAAATAGGTTTAACAAGAGATTACCAGCGTGGAATCCGAGCTCGCTCAATTGCCAAGCTTTCTCCTAAATGATGATTGCTCCTCCTCTTCTGGGAATCAGTAAAAGGTTTGGATTTGACACATGCCTTGAAGCACGAGTTTCATTTCCATGTTTCGAAAAACAATCAGTATTTTGTGGCTTTTTTTTTTTTGCGTTAATCTTGAAGGAGAGCAATGTGCGAGGCTTGGTGTTATTTCAAATTTCTCGTCGAAAGGCTCTTAATTAGGACTTAATATTTTCAGTCTTGACTTAGGCTCTTAATTAGGACTTAATATTTTCAGTCTTGTTTTTTGTTGAGGCCTGTAAGGGCTTATTAACACAACAATCACCTGTGTGTGGGCGTAGCTTTGTCAGTCGACTGTGCAGGGAGAATATACTAACCAAGCTAGGCAGCTGGAACAAAGGAGGGAGAATAAAATGGTTCAGTCACTGGCAAAACAATACTCGGGGAACACCACAAATTGATCTCAGGAATTGAAAAGCAGTTCGCATTGTCTAGCCCAGGGGGATGAATCCAGCCAGTTTCACTTAACAACATCACACAAACCAACCTCCCATTGACTCCATCTACACTTCAAGCTGCCTCAGCAAGGCCACCAGCGCAATCAAGGACGAGTCTCAGCCCAGTCACTCCCTGCTCACCGCTCTCCCATCAGGCACGAGGTAAAGAAGTGTGAAAGCGCACACCTCCAGGTTCAGGGACAGTTTCTGCCCAGCAGGCAACTGAACCATCCGGTCGGTCGGCACCGTGGCACAGCGGTAGAGTTGCTGCCTCACAGCGCCATTAGACACGGGTTTGATCCTGACTACGGATGCTGTCTGTACTGAGATTGTGCGTTTTCCCCGTGATCGCCTGGGTTTCCTCCAGGTGCTCCAGTTTCCTTCCACATTCCAAGGATGTATCGGTTTGTAGGGTAATTAGTTTCTGTAAATTGTCCCTAGTTTGTGGGATAGAACTAGTGTATGGGTATCGTTGGTCGGCACGGACTCCATGGGCCGAATGGCCTGTTTCCACATCTTGAAACTAAACAAAACATCTTATCAACATCTATAGAGCGGTCCTGAGATACCATTTACCACATTGGACACCCTCGTACTTCATTGGACACCCTGGGATTATCTTTATTTGGACTTTACTGGACTTTATCTTGCACACTAAACGTTATTCCCTTTATCATGTATCTGTACACTGTGGACGGCTCGATTGTAATCATATATTGTCTTTCTGCTGACTGCAGAGCAAACAACAAAAACCCTTGGACTGTATCCAGGTTCACATGACAATAAACTAAACTAAAATACAAAGTCCTCCATTTGACTTCTGACCTCTGCTAACTTTACCTGAGATGTGTCAAGGAGAAGCTGTGTAAGTCAGTGCTGGGACAGGGAGAGTAAATGGTGTGGGGAGAGGAGAACATCACCCAGTAATACTCCTTCAGATTGATGCATGCTGGCTCAGCAGACAATTTCTGTACATTTGCTAATCGAGGATGTGCTTGGGTATGGGGATACTGTACTGGACTGTATGTACTCTGTGCTGCAAGGCCTGGGGAAAGGCTTCTGAAGCTCAATGCCTGGGGAAAGGCTTCTGAAGCTCAATGCCTGGGGAAAGGCTTCTGAAGCCACCAAGCACCAAACTTCTACAGTTGCACCATAGATAACATACTGTCAGGTTGTATCACTGCCTGGTTTGGAAACAGCTCTGCCTAAGATGGCAAGGAATTGCAAAGAGTTGTTTGTGGATGTAGCCCAGTCCAAATCGGACTCCCCAACAATGATTCCATCTACACTTCACGCTGCCTCAGTAAAGCAACCAACACAATCCAAGGCTTGTCCCACCCCAGTCATTTGTTCTTCGGTGGAGGCCGTCATTGGGTATTTTTAAAGTGGAGATGAATAACTCCTTGATTAGTAGGCTGTCAAAGGTAATGGGGAGAGGCAGGAAAATGGTGTTGAGTGGAAAAACAGGTCAGCTGTGATCATATGACAGAGCAGTCTCGATGGGAGGGGGGGGGAGGGGGTGGGGCAAAGGGCCTAATCTGCTCATATGTCTCATGAACCTGAATTATAATCATGCTTCTGATTGGCCCTTCCATAGTTTAGTTTAATTTAGTTTACACCTGCAGCGAGGTACAGTGAAAAACTTGTTTGGTGTATGCTAACCAGTTAGTGGAAAGACTATACATGATTACAATTGAGCCATTCACAGTACACATACACATGATGATGGGAATAACATTTATGCAAGATAAAGTCCAGTAAAGTCCAATTAAAGATAGTCCAAGGGTCCTCAATATGATAGATAGTGGTCTCAGGACCGCTCTCTAATTGTTGGAACGATGGTTCAGTTGCCTGATAACAGTTGGGTTAAAACTGAATCTGGTGTGCTAGGGAAAGCTAGGGGACTGTCCAATTCACCTCTCCTATTGTGGACATTGGACTTTGTCCATGGAACTGATGTGCTACACTGCTGAGAACTATATTCTGCACTCTGTATCTTCCCCTTTGCTCAACCTATTGTTCGAGTTTGACAATTGTATTTAGGCGCAGTATTATCTGATCTGTTTAGATAACATGCAAAACAAGTCATTTCACTGTACCTCAGTACATGTGACAACAATAAACCTAAACAGGGTCAATCTCTTGTAGTAATTTATTCAAAGGACTTGACACGATGGCAGTGGGCTTTTCAACTTAGCCAGGCTCTCCCTGGTGTTAATCATGCTCTCACAATGAAAGTTTCAAGGGGGCATAACAGTAGATAGACTGAATGACAGTGAAGCATTTACATTTGGATAGTTGCAGGGACTGGGAAGATTTTGATGGATTTGGGCCAAATGCAGGCAAATGGGACTAGGCTCAAACGGCACCTTGGTCAACATGGAGGAGTTGGGCTGAAGGGCCTGTTTCCATGCTCTATACTCACTCTATGACTCCAATGTCAACAAATATCCAAGTCATGATATCCAAATAGGTGACTGTGGCTATACCTAATGCAGGTGATTGTCTAAAGTTTTACCAAAGCCTGCAAAAGTGAGGTAAATAATTCCAACACGGCAGGCCACCAAGTATTTTGTTCGTGCACCATCTATTAGAATTCCAATAGTAAAAAGAGCAAAGGAGCAAAACAGCCTACCTTGAGTTTGTGAAGAAAAAAAGGTAAGACTGGGATTGGAGTAGAACACAAAGGGCTGGAGTATCTCAGCAGGTCAGCCAGTATCCCTGGAGGACATGGTTGACCAGATTCCACCACAAATACGTCCAGTGAGTGGCCACCCTCCATGCGTGGTTTTAGTTTAGTTTATTGACATGTGTACCAAGGTACAGTGAAAATATTTTTGCACTTCCAAATTCTAACAGCAGGTCTAGTTTAATTTATAATTATCATGGGTACCGAAGAAAGCATTTTTGTTAAACAAGGCTATACATGGTTACATTCGGGCTGTCCACAGTGTACAGATTCAGGTATCCTTATATTGCAGATTGTGCTTTAGTATAGTTTAATTTAGTTTGGAGATACAGCACGGAAACAGGCCCTTTGGCCCATTGAGTCCATACCAACCAGCGATCCCAGCACACTACCACTATCATACTAAGGAAAATTTACAATTTTTGTCGACAATTAACTTACAAACCTGCACTTCTTTGGAGTGTGGGAGGAAACCGGAGATCCCAGAGAAAACCATGCAATGAAAACTCCGTACAGACAGCACCCGTAGTCAGGATCGAACCCGGGTCTCTGGCACTGTGAGGCAGCAAGTCTGCCACGACGACACCGCAGACTTACCCTTAAGTGGGCTTGGCCTCCATCGCAAACTGTAACTGTAAAGTATTTCTGTACAGCTATTCCACAACATCATTTCAAGGTCTCATCCACAAGCAATAGTGTCCTAGCTATTTATTTGTTGCTGTAGCAACATCGAATGGTCTCTGCATGATATTTCCCGTTTAACTACGGAGAATTGAACACTATGACATGATATGTCCCGCAGCAAGTCGTGCTGGTCCAGCTTGTTTATTCCTTATCTTTAAAAAGCTTTCTTTACATTTAAACAGGTAGAAAACAGTAAAGGTACAGGGTCCATTTCGAAGTTTACACGCCCTATAAAAATCTAATATATATTAGTCTCTCGTTTGTGGGAAATATCTTTCTCAGCTTCAACTATATTTAGCAGTTCGTCCATAAACTTAAGATCAAATAATAAAAATCAATTTGTTTTAAGAACAGATTTACTGCATTAATAATGTATTTATTATATTTGGTTTTACAATGTCATACATAGTAAAATGTAAAAATATATTGTTATAAATTGTAAGAATTAATATAAAAATACATATAGGCTTCAAAAAGTAATAACTTTTAGACTTTAGACTTTAGAGATACAGCGTGGAAACATGCCCTTCAGCCAACTGAGTCTTCACCAACTGGCGATCACCCCGTATATTAGCACTATCGTACACACTAGGGACAATTTACAATTTTACCAAAGCCAAATAATCTACGCCTTTGGAGTGTGGGAGGAAACCGGAGCACCCGGAGAAAACCCACGTAGTCACAGGGAGAACGTAAAAACTCCATACAGACAGCACCCGTAGTTAGGATCTAACCCGGGTCTCTGGCGCTGTGAGACAGCGACTTTACCACTGCACCACTGGAAAACAAAATTAAATTAAATTCTACCTGGCCTCATTTTATTGATGAATGCATTGAAGTTTAAACTGCCTCAGTATACTTCACCCAGTCCGGTCTTCCTCAGATCCACTTGGAAGCTTCTCCCAAGACCATCTAGGCTTATTCAACAGAATTTGCAATAAGAGCCTCAACATTTCCAACTAAATTCTTCACATTGAATAATCCACGAATAAGGAAATAATTGGGTGTTTCCTGGACATGTCAGATCTATTGAAAGTGAGTCCCTGGCAGATACAATTAAGGAGGAATTACTTTGTCATTTCTTTTTGAGTTTTCCCTGGCAAAGCAGGATATTTTAACTGGAATCTATGCCTTTGCAAAGGGTAGTGAAAAATAAGCTAGATTCCTTGCTTTGATTAATTCTCATCAATAAGGGAATTGGAAGCATGACTGGGTGGGGCAGCAAATCAGTAAATATGTCGTGAAGGATTTCCATCAACAGGCCCAAGCCCTTTTCCCACTGTTAATATCAGGCAGGAGGTACACAGAAGCCCGGAGTCCCACACCACCAGGTTCAGGAACAGCTACGTCCCTATAACCCTCAAGTTTTTGAACCGACCTGTGCTACCCTAAACCAAACTCAGCAGCAGAACTCTACGGGCCACCTCTTGCACCGCCAAGGACTTGTTTTTCTAATTGTGTTATGTCCTAATGTCTTGTCAAGTCAAGTCAAGTCAAGTTTATTTGTCACATACACATACGAGATGTGCAGTGAAATGAAAGTGGCAATGCTCGCGGACATTTGTGCAAAAGACAAAACAACCAAACAACCAAACAAACTATAAACACAATCATAACACATATATTCTTTTACATAATAAATAATGGAAGGAAAAACGTTCAGTAGAGTTAGTCCCTGGTGAGATAGGCGTTTACAGTCCGAATGGCCTCTGGGAAGAAACTCCTTCTCAACCTCTCCGTTCTCACCGCATGGCAACGGAGGCGTTTGCCTGACCGTAGCAGCTGGAACAGTCCATTGCAGGGGTGGAAGGGGTCTCTCATGATATTGTTAGCTCTGGTGTTGCACCTCCTGATGTATAGTTCCTGCAGGGGGGCAAATGAAGTTCCCATAGTGCGTTCGGCCGAACGCACTACTCTCTGCAGAGCCTTCTTGTCCTTGGCAGAGCAATTCCCAAACCAGATGGTAATGTTCCCGGACAAGATGCTTTCCACCGCCGCTGCGTAGAAGCACTGGAGGATCCTCGGAGACACTCTGAATTTCCTCAATTGCCTGAGGTGGTAAAGGCGCTGCCTTGCCTTACTCACGAGTGCTGAGGCGTGTGATGCCCATGTCATATCCTCGGAGATGTGGACTCCCAGGTATTTAAAACAGTTCACCCTATCCACAGGATCCCCATTTATCCTCAATGGAGTGTACGTCCTCGGATGATGAGCCCTCCTAAAGTCCATGATCAGCTCCTTCGTTTTTTTGATGTTGTCTCTTTACAGTGGGTGTTTTTTCTCTTTTACTGTCAACTTAACTTGCTTTCACCGTGAACCCTGTAGACACTCAGACCACACAAACTTCTTTAAAAAAAATAGAGTTGGAAGCTGAAACAAAGAAGAATGTGGATTATTTTCGCTGGACAACACTTCATATGTTCACAGGTTATAGGAGCAGAATTAGGCAATTCAGTCCGTCAAGTTTATTCCGCCATTCAATCATGGCTGATCTATCTTTCACTCACAACCCCATTCTCCTGCCTTCTCCCCATAACCCCGGACACCTGTACTAATCAAGAATCTATCAATCACCACCGTAAAAATATCCATCGACGGCCTCCACAGCCGTCTGTGACAATAAATTCACCCCACAGCCTTGAGGTTTCCAGATTTTTAAAAAGTAAGAGTTGTAGGTCAGTCGGGGTTTATTTGATTTAGTCGGAGGTACAAATGTACCGTGAACAATGGTAAATTCAGTTATTGATCAAAATTACTTCACAATCCTGAGGCAGCTCTACCTGGTAATAGATCTGATGGATCTTCTGAGAACGGGTGTCAAGGATCTTCTGAGCCGTCTGCCTACACAGAGCACGTACCCACTGTGGGCATGTTCTCCATCAGTCTGCCCACATCCCTCTGATCCTCCTCCGTGCCCTTCCAATCGATTCCAGCATCAATCAATTCAGTTGCGGCATTGTACTGTGGCTGGAAATGTCTTACTCTAGACTTTAGACTTTAAAGATACAGCGTGGAAACAGACCCTTCGGCCGACTGAGTCCACGCAGACCAACGATCTCCGTACACTAGCACTATCCCGCACAGAATTTACAATGATCAAAAAGCCAATTAAACTATAAACCTGCATGTCGTTTGAGTGTGGGAGGAAACCAGAGCACCCTGGAGGAAATCCCAAGCGGTCACAGGGAGAACGTACAAACTCCGTACAGACAGCACCCATAGTCAGGATTAAACCTGGGTCTCTGGCACTGTAAGGCAGCAACTCTACTGCTACATCATTGTTTTATACTAGTATACAGCAATACATGTATTATGGAATGCAAAGTTCACAGGTTCACAAGTTATAGGTGTTGAATTAGGCATTTGGCTCATCGAGTCTACTCCGCCATTCAATCATGGCTGATCTCTGCCTCCTAATCCCATTTTCCTGCCTTCTCCCCATAACCCTTGACACCCGTTCTAATCAAGAATTTGTCTATCTCTGCTTTAAAAATATCCACTGACTTGGCCTCCACAGCCCTCTGTGGCAATGAGTTCCACAGATTATCTACCCAGTGACTAAAGAGGTTCTTCCTCACCTCCTTTCTAAAAGAGCTCCCTTTAATTCTGAGGCTATGACCTCTGGTCCGAGACTCTCCCACCAGTAGGAACATCCTTTCCACATCCACTCTATCTATGCCTTTCATTATTCTGTAAGTTTCAATGAGGCCCCCCTTCAACCTTCTAAACTCCAGCAAGTAGAGGCCCAGTGCTGTCAAACGCTCATCACATGCTAACCCACTCATTCCTGAACTCATTCTTGTAAACATCCTCTGGACCCTCTCATGAGCCAGCACATCCTTCCTCAGATATGAGGCCCAAATGTGCTCACAGTACTCCAAAAGCGACCTGACCAGTGCCCTATAGCGCCTCAGCATTGCATCTCAGGCTTCACTTGCAGTCCAGCGGCAGAGAACATGGCACTGAAGCCAATAGAGTCTGTTTCAGCATGGTGTTAGGCAGGGAATTCTACAACATTATTTTGTGAACTTTGCAATTTCTCCCTCTTGTTGTCCCACAGTGACAGTATTTAGGTGACCTCCCACTCTATTTTAACAAAAGAAGGCATGAGCCAATTTCTAGACCAAAGCCTTTTAGATGGTAGGATGTAAACTTTAAGAAATTTAAGAAATTAGGAATGGCACAGTGGCGCAGCAGTAGACCTGATGCCTTTTTTATGCCCCTGTCCCACTTAGGAAACCCGAACGGAAACCTCTGGAGACTTTGCGCCCCACCCAAGGTTTCCGTGTGGTTCCTGGAGGTTGCAGGTGGTTGCCGGAGGTTGCAGGTAGTGGAAGCAGGTAGGGGGACTGACGGAAACCTCCGGGAACCGCACGGAAACCTTGGGTGGGGAACAAAGTCTCCAGAGGTTTCCGTTCAGGTTTCCTAAGTGGGACAGGGCTTACACGCCAGAGACCAGGGTTCGATCCTGACTACAGGTGCTGGCTGTCTGTACAGAGTTTGTACATTCTCCCTGTGATCACATGGGTTTTCTCCAGGTGCTCAGCTTCCTCACGCATTCCAAAGATGTGCAGGTTTGCAGGTTAATTGTTTTTTGTAAATTGCTCTTAGTGATCGGGTGATCAACAGTCTGAATGGACTTGGTGGGCTGAAATGCCTGTTTCCACACCATCTATCTAAACTCTGAAATTGTCTGTGGCATGGTTAAAGTACAAATTGAACAATCCCCATCACCCATCAATCACCATTCACACTAGTTCTATGCAATCCCACTTTCTCATCCACTCCCTACGCACTAGTGGGGAATTTACGGAGGCCAATTTACCTGCAAACCCACACGAGTTTGAGATGTGGAATGAAGCCGGAACACCCAGAGGAAACCCACGAGGTCCTTCCACAGGGAGGACGTGCAAACTCCGTACAGACAACGTCCGAGGTCAGGATCGAACCCAGCAAATTTGGGCCCCATATCTGAGGAAAGATGTGCTGCCTCTGGAGAGGGTCCAGAGGAAGTTTACAGGAATTATTCCAGGAATGAATGGGTTAGCATATGATGAGCGTTAGACAGCACTTTGGCCTCTACTCGCTGATGTTGGAGGGGGGACCTCATTTAAACTTACAGAATAATGAAAGGCATGGATAGAGAGGATGTGGAAAGGATATTTCCACCGGTGGGAGAGGCTAGGACTAGAGGTCATAGCCTCAGAATTAAAAGGTGCTCCTTAAAAAGGTGAGGAGGAACTTTCTTAGCCAGAGGGTCATTGCCACAGAGGGTTGTGGAGTCTATCAGTGGATATTTTTAAGGCAGAGATAGACAGGTTCTTGATTAGAACGGGTGTGAAGGATTATGGGGAGAAGGCAGGAAAATGGGATTAGGTGGCAGAGATCAGCCATGATTGAACGATGGAGTAAAATCGATGGGCCGAATGGCCTAATTCCACCACTATAAGTTGGTGAGACCTCGTCTCTGTGGGTTTTCCCTTGTGTCCGTAGCTGACTGTTATGCTGCTGTTCTGTGGCTCTCATTAGAGAGAATCCCTTACAGTCGTGCATCAGGATGACAATAATACAGCAATGGTTTTCAAGCACTTTCCGATCAGACAGGCAGATATGTTGGTACATACTCCTGTGTGTAAACCACTCCGGTGCTCTTATGAGCATAGTTTGCTGGACTAGAGGAACTGAAATCCAATTTTGATAAATTCACCTACATTTAGTTTGATGAAGGGGGAATTTGCTTAAATCAAAATAGTGCTTCCCTGTAAGTTCCTGAAAATTGAAGGCAGAAACTCTAAACTAAATGTAACTGAAAATATTTAGTTCAATTCATTGCAAAAAGCATAACCCTCAAATCATAATATACATGTTAACCAGGTTGTTAAAGGCAGACATTGAAGAAGGGTCTCGACCCAAAATGTTACTATCCCTTTTCTCCAGAGATGCTGCCTGACCCGCTATATGCTATATGAACCCTCTGAGTTACTCCAGCTTTTTGTGTCTCTCTTTGGTTGAAAACAGCATCTGGAGTTCCTTCCAACACATTGGAACATAAGCATTGTGCTCTTAACAATTCAATTTAATTCAATTCAATTCAATTCAATTTCTTTATTTGTCATTCAAAAACAAGTTTGAACAAAATGTTGTTGCTATGCAGTCAGAACAGTAAAAAAACAACAAAACACACAATTAAACACAATTTAACACAAACATCTATCACAGTGACTCTCCTCCAGGCACCTCCTCATTATGATGGAAGGTAAAATAAAATGAAGTGGGTCTTGTTGAGTCTCATTGTCTGTAACTTGTTTTCACCAAGCCCACAGCTAACAATGGCCTGTTTCCTTTATCATCATTACTTTTTTGAATATCTTTAATTGATTTGTTCCATATTCTCTATATCACCATCTATATCTCTTGTTTCCCTTTCCCCTGACTGACAGCCTGAAGAAGGGTCTTGAACTGAAACATCACCCATTCCTTTTCTCCAGAGATGCTGTCTTACCCGCTGAGTTACTCAAGCTTTTTGTGTCTACCTTTGGTAAGGTCACAAGTGGTCAATTAACAGTCATAGCTACAGATCTGCTGGCCCCTACTGACTGAAGAGTCTCATTACATCTCATACTCAATACCTTGACAGTGTTAACCAGTCAGATACCATTTCAGTTCCACTCACACGGACACTACATTTTATAAAATGAGCTCTCATCGAACACATATTTAAATCCAACCACGAAATGCTACAAAGGGAATCTGCAGGATGTTATGCAAGTGTCAACAGGTAGTATATTTTTCAGATTGCCTGCTATTAGCCAAGTCAAATATAATCGTGTTCAAAATATAATCGTAGTGTTTTAACTGCTAACACAAAGGCTTTCCATAGAACGTCAGAAAGTAGAAGGGCACATATAGTTACTAGGAATAGGGAATCATGATAGGAATGTTTGTGCAAAGGGATATCTCATTCTTTACACAAATGAAAAACTGGTTCACTTACACCAGAAGACTGTAGTCTGAAGAAGGGTCCCGACTCGAATCCTCACCCAACCTTTCTCTCCAGAGATACCTCCTGACCTGCCGAGTTACTCCAGCATTTTGTGTTTATCTTCACTAATTCCAGAGCTGTTTTGACGTTTCATGTTCATGGATTTAAATGGATTAATTTGGATTATTCCTGGCTGTGTAACAAACATTATATAGTTAATGCATGATAATAATTTCATCATGGCTTTTTTGAATTTACTGGCTGTTATTGCCATTGTTTGTTGTTCATCCTTATTTTTCCACTGGTTCACTAATTCCAGATGACTGATGTTTGAAGAAGGGTCCCAGCCTGAAATGCCACCCATCATTTTTTCTCGTGAGATGCTGCCTGACCAGCTGAGTTACTCCAGCACTCTGTGTCTGAACCTGCATAACAGTGTCTATCTTCATATTGTGACATACATTGTCTCTAGTGTGTAGGATAGTGCTAGTGTAAGGGGTAATGTCTGGTCGGTGCAGACTCGGTGGGCCAAAGGGCCTGTTTCCGTGCTGTATCTCTAAAGACTAAAGATTGGACAGAACAAAATGCAGATAAAATCTAGGAGGGATGATGTTGTGGCACATTTGAAGTTACACAGAGCCTACTTGCTGATTCTGACTAGTAAATGCAACTGGTGAGTCAGAAATCAATTAAAAGGGTTTTAACAGTGAGTGATGAGGGGGAAGCACAGGAACGAAATATTGATGCTTTTTTCCAGGGCTTCAGAGAAGAAACAAAAGTTATAGAGGGAGAGAGAGTGGCTCACATAATCCATTGATCTGGAAATGATTACATAGCACATGCCAACCAATCAAAAATTCCGCGTCTGATTTAAAAAATATATTATTTTGGAGATGCAGCATGGAAACAGGCCCTTCGGCCCACTGAGTCCACACTGACCATCGATCACACTAGTTCTATGTTATCCCGTTTTCCCATCCACTCCCTATACATCAAGGGCAATTTACGGAGGCCAATTCACCTAGAAACACATTCGGCTTTGGGATGTGGGAGGAAACCCATGCAGTCACGGAGAGAATGTGCAAACTCCACATGACAGCAGCTGAGGTCAGGTTCGAACCCGGGTCCCTGGCGCTGTTAGGCAGCAACTCCACCAGCTGCACCACAGCGCTGCTCCGGATGATGTAATCTAACTCCCAGCATCATGGATTTACACGCCCTTCCAAATCATATAAGATTCAGATTTCACCTATTTGCATTCATTTGTAATATTCAATCATGTATTTGGGCATATTTATTGTTCACTGCCAGATGTGTTTTAGGATGTCAAACTATACATTCTTCAGCAAAGGTCTCATCATGTCCTTCCAACCGCGAGTAAAATATCTGTTTTTCGGAGGGAGAAAGGGAGAAACAACACAAGCTCATCAATATCAAATTACATCTGAGACAATTGGCACTCATCCATTAGTATTCCCATGTCAGTGTGTGGAGGCCAAGGCCTCATGCCCTCATGTCTAAGAAGGTTGACACGGTGCCGCAGCGGTAGAGTTGCTGCCTTACAGCGCCAGAAACCCGGGCTCGATTACGACTGGAAGTGCTGTCTGTACGGAGTTTGTACGTTCTCCCCTTGACCATGTGAGTTTTCCCCGGGTGCTCCGGTTTCCACATACACTCCAAAGACATACAGGTTTGCAGGTTAATTGGCTTTGGTAAAAGTTGGTACATGTCCCCTGTGCGTAGGAAAGTGCTGCTGTACGGGGATTGCTGGTCAGCGTGGACTCGATGGGCCGAAGGGCCTGTATCCCTAAACTAAACTAAAGCAGCGCTTGAGAAGTTTTACTATTTGTATTGGGGCATTTCAAGCCGCCAATAAAAGACAATGTAAGATTAGACAATCAGAAATGCATGAATGCATGATGGGAGTTGCTTATTCCTTGTGCTTCACACTCCCATCACATAAAGACATTGAGATGTAAAAGTCTGCAATTTTACAGCATTCCAGGTCCCCAAATCTGTAAAAAAAACAAAGAACAATGCATCCCTCCCCTTGATGGCACTGGAGCAGCAGCAGAGTTACTGCTTTACAGCACCAGAGACCTGAGTTCGATCCTGACTACGGGTGCTGTCTGTATGGAGTTTGTACGTTCTCCCCGTGACTGCGTTTTCTCTCGAGCATTCCGGTTTCCTCCCGCACTCCAAAGACATCCAGATTTGTAGGTTAATTGGCTTTGGTAAATTGTAAAAACTGTCCTTAGTGTGTAGGATGGTGTTAGTGTACGGGGTTATCGTTGGTCGGTCTGGACTCGATAGGCCGAAGGGCCTGTATCCACACTGTATCTCTAAACTAAGCTAAAAGGTCTCGACCCGTAACGACGCCTGTCCATTTCCTTCGACGGATGCTGCCTGACCTGCTGAATTTCTCCACCACTTTGTTCTTTGCACAAGAATCCAGCATCTGCAGTCTCTTGTGGCTCAGGAAACGATTCCATTTTCTCAGTGTGTGGTTTGGTTAAAAACAAATTCATGTTTACTTTTCAAACAGATAAAACACGTTTAGCCACAAACAGTAGCCAGTTGATTTAGGGTTGCAATTGTTGAAGGGTAGCAATATGATTATAACAAAGTCAGAAGCTGCACAACAGCAGCCTGCAGAGATGCAGCAACTTATAAGCAGTAAATTTTCACACGGCATTTTACACAAACACTATCACTCAACATTTGACATTGCACAAACGATGAAATGCTTGTTCAAACAGGTAATTTGAAATAAAACCTTAAAATGGCTTCATTTGTGTGCAGTTCAGGTGGCCCCATTCCAGGAAAGATGTGGAGGGGCAGAATGTGTGCTCCAGCTGCCCTTCTTCAGTCTCAACCCGAAATGTCGCTTCTCCTTGTTCTCCATGGACGCTGCATGACCGGCTGATTTACTCCAGCACTCTGTGTCCTTTTGGACAAACTTGGATTGTTTTCTCTGGAACTCCTGAGACCAAGGGGAGACCTAATGATAGTATATGAAATTATGAGAGGCAGAGGTACGGTAGGCAGTCAGAACCTTTTTCCCAGGGTGGAAAGGTCAAAGATTAGAGGGCACGGCTTTAAGGTGAGAAGTTTAAAACATTTAAAGGAAGGCGGACACAAAAAGCTGGAGTAACGCAGCGGGTCAGGCAGCATCTCTGGAGAGAAGGAATAGGTATCATTTTGGGTCGAAACCTTTATTCAGAGAGTCAGGGAAGGGTTAAAGAAGATTTAAAAACAGTTTAAAGGAGATGTGCGGAGCAGGTTTTTGGAGGCAGATAGTGGTGTTTATGACATGAATATGCAGGGCAGACTTTAGATTTAGGTTTAGGTTTATTGTTGTCATGTATATGGAGGTACAGTGAAAAGCTTTGTTTGCATGCTATCCAATCAAATCAGATAATACTGTACTTAAATGCAATCTAGCTGAACTCGTGCAATAGAGAGATCAAAGGGAAAGATATAGAGTGCAGAATATAGTTGTCAGCAGTGTAGTGCAACAGTTCCAGAGACAGGGAGGGATAAGGATCATGTGCTGGCAGATGAAATTAGTTTATCTTGGCACAGACATTGTGGGCTGAAGGGCCTGTTCTTGTGCTGTACTGTACTAGATTAGATTAGATTAGATTCAATTTTATTGTTATTGCACTTTTCAATGCTACAAAATTGTTTAGCCTGCAGTCATAACATAGAATAAATAACAAAAACACACACAAAAAGTCCCAAAGTCCTTGTCTCTTCCCTCCTTGCTCTCCCTCTGCGCTGAGGCGATCCAGGCCTCCGATGTTATGACCCCGCCGGGGGATGGTAAGTAGTCAGCCCCGCGGCTGAATCCGAGCTCCGCGAATGGGCCGGTTCAAACTCCGCGGCCCGGGGCGGTCGAAGCTGCCGCCCTCCAGTCCAGCGGACGAAGCTGTTGCTGCGGGAGGTCCGGAAACAAACTATGGTCTATATTCTACCAAGAGCAGGGACCTGAAGGGAATGGTTGCTGAAGGTCTGAGTCCCTATGAATGTTAGTGGCCATAGAGGAGGCCTGGTGACACAGCGGTAAAGTAACCGCCTTACAGCAACCGGGTTCGATCCTGACTACGGGTGCTGTCTATACAGAGTTTATACATTGTCCTCGTGACTGCGTGAGTTTACTCCGGGTGCTCCAGTTTCCTCCCACACTCCAAAGACGTGCGGGGTATGTAGGTTAATTGTCTTTGGTATAATGGTAAAATGTCCCTAGAATGTACGATAATGCTGGAGAATGGGGCGATGGTTGGTCTGCGCAGACCTGGTGGGCCAAAGGGCATGTTTCCGCACTGTATCTCTTAAAGTCTAAATGGGGGGCAGATAACTGTGGGCTGTGGGAGACTTTGGTTACCTGGAAAGGCAAGGGTGTAGAGAAATTTGATAGACAAGAAATCAGTATTTTAAAATCAAGCCATTGCTTATGTCGAAAGTACCATAGGTCAGTGGGAGTGATGCTGAATGTGCCTTGGTTGTAACATGCACAAGAGCAAAGTATGTCTCTAAATGTCACTCTCCATTAAACAAAACAGCAGCACACAAACACATTCCAGCGGTATGCACAGAAAATGTTAACATATGTCCAACTTCAATTGCAACAGAATCTACCTGTGGTAACATATGACCATAATCACCAGGGGTATTGTCTGAATTGTGAAGACTGCCAGCTCCAGTGGAGGCACAATAATAATCTCCAGAGGCAGTATCTTCATTGTGAAAAATGACAGCTCCAGCAAGCTGACAACATCACAACTATCAGAAGAGGCTTGCAGCTTGCTGCTCGGCATTTACAGTTGTAATGGGAAACAGGGTGACAAAAATGAAACAAAAGCTTGTCAAAAACATACTTGCGTTGCATAATTGTACTCGCATTAACATTGTGGTTCTCCTGCTCGACAACATATTTCATAAATACACAGCAACTGATTAACAAACCAACCTTATTCACAGTACTGTACCACCCTTTGATACAATAACACATATTGAATTCTTGAGTGCATCGGGAGGAACTGCATATGCTGGTTGTAAACCGAAGACAGACACCAAACCCTGGAGTGACTCAGCGGGTCAGCCAGCATCTCTGGAGAAAAGGAATGGGTGACGTTTTGGGATATAAGTTCATAAGTGGTAGGAGCAGAATTAGGCCATTCGGCCCATCAAATGTATTCCGCTATTCAATCATGGCCGATCTATCTTTCGCTTCTAACCCCATTCTCCTTCCTTCTTTAGATTTGATTAGTATGGGTGTCATAACCCCTGACACCCATACTAATCAAGAATCTTATCTATCTCTGCCTTGAAAATATCCATTGACTTGGATTCCAAGGTGAAAAGGTTGATGTTGCCAGAGAACATAGAACAGCGTAGCTCAGGAGCAGGCCCTTCGGTCCACAATATCTGTGCTGAACACGATGCCAAGACAAACTCTTATCTGTAGGAAGGAACTGCAGATGCTGGTTTATACCGAGGATAGACACAAAATGCTGGTGTAACTCAGCGGGGCAGGCAGCGTCTCTGGAGAAAAGAAACAGGTAACGTTTCGGGTTGGAACACTTCTTCAGGCGGTCTGAAAGAGGGTTCCGGCCCGAAACATCACCTGTTCCTTTTATCCGGAGATGCTGCCTGACCCGCTGAGTAAACTCTGATCTGTCTCCACGTAATCCATATTCCACCATTCCATGCATATCGATGTGCCTATCCAAAAGGGTGATCGTGAACACCACCAGCATGCCTAAAATGCTACCTCAGGCAGTGCATTCCAGGAACCCACCACACTCTGTTAAAAATATGATCTGCACACCTCCTTTAAACATTGCCCCTCTCATTTTAAAGCTATGCCTTCTGGTATTTGACGTTTTCATCACGGGATAAAGCTTCTGACTGTCTATACAAGAAACAAGGCAGGTGCCACAACCAGAGAGCAGTCCTGAACTACTATCTAACTCATTGGTGACCTTCGGTCTATCCTTCATCGGGCTTAGCCGCCTATACCTTGCACTAAACGTTATTCCCTTATCATGTATCTATACACTGTAAATGGCTCGATTGTAATCATGTATTGTCCTTCCGCTGACTGGATAGCACGCAACAAAAGCTTCTCTAAGTAGTTTGGTGCATGTGACAATAAATTAATCTGATAAAGATGATAAGATGCTGAGGAAGATGAAGATGCCAAATGATGGGTTGCAGAAGGTATAGAATGCTGAGGGTGGATGGGATTAGAGGTGCCTTGTGGTAACCACAGATAAAGGTGATCCATACCATGGAGACCAACAAAGGTGGAAGGTGGGAAGAAAGGAGCTTGACAGTGTTTGCAAAAAGGAAGGGAAGGAATTGGACGTCAACCAGAGAGGAATTCAATCTTTAGTTGAGAAATAAAGATTTTTGGAAGGACAGTTATGGAAGATAGCATTAACAGGCAGCGGTTGAGTTGCTGCCTTATAGCTCCAGAAACCCGGGTTCGATCCATATTACAGGAGATGGCTGTACGGAGTTTCTATGTTCTCCCTGTGACCACGTGGGTTTCCTCCAGGTACTCCGGTTTCCTCCCACATCCCAAAAACGTGTAGGTTTATAGGTTAATCGGCTTCTGTAAATTTTCCCTAGTGTGTGGGATAGAACTAATGTTGACTGGCGTGAACTCGGTGGGCCGAAGGGCCTGTTTCCACGGTGTATCTCTAATCTAAATTAAGATGTAATGAAGCTGAGGAAAGTGGGAACATGCATAAACAGTTTTAGTTTTAGTGATACAGCATGGAAACAGGCCCTTCGGCCCATGGCGTCCGTGCCGACCAGCAATCACACGTTTTTATCCTAAACACTAGGGCCAATTTACAGAAGCCAATTAACCTACAAAACTGCACGACTTTCGAATAAGATAAACATAGAAATCAGGAAGTCACTGTCTGAATTAAAATCAATTCCAACAAACCTTTTTGCAGAGTTCAGTCAAAGGAAACTCATAAATTGTGACAAGGAAAAAGTATTCTAAAACATTATAAATCTACCAGAAATATATTGAGAAATATGTTATGTGGTGAATGTATTGATTGAACGATACAGCAAGGAAGCAGGCCCAGGCATGGAAACAACCATGCCAACCTTTGATCACTCCTTCACACTAGTTCTATGTTGTCACATTTTCTAATCTAAGCCCTGGAGGGTAATTTATAGAGTCCACAACCTATAAGACCGCATATCTTTGAAACGTGGGAGGAAACCGGAAAACCCAGAGGAAACCCGCGCAGTCACAGGGAGGACATGCAAACTCCACACGGACAGCACCTGAGGTCAGGATCGAAGCTGGGCCTCCGACGCTGTGAGGCAGCAGCTTTACCGAATGTGCCACTGTGTGTCCTCGTAAATGTATCCAGATTGTTGATAAGATTGAATCTATTAATAATGTAAGGATGGTGAGGGAGGAACCTTGAAGTGGGATTCACTCTAGTTTTTCACCTGAGTGAGATGCAGTATGTACTTACATTCTTCATTGATCTTGTAGAGGTGTATATAATCATGAGAGGAATTACTATGAGAGGTTGATGCACAGAGTCTCTTGCCCAAAGTAGGTGAGGCAGAGGACATCGGTTTATGGTGAAGGGGAAAAATAATCTGTGGGGTAACTTTTTCACACAAAGGGTGGTGGGTGTATGGAACACGCTGCCAAAAGATGTAGTTGAGGTAGGGACTATCCCAACATTTAAGTAAGAGTTGGGTACATGGGTAGAACAGGTTTGGAGGGATATGGACCAAAACATGAGTAGGTGGGACTAGTGTAGATGGGACATGTTGGGGGGTGTGGGCAAGTTGGGCCGAAGAGCCTTTTACCACGCTGTATCACTCTCTTGACTCGGCTGTCTTAAGGACCAAGTATCTCTTGTTCAATTATTACATAACATTACATATGCAGCAATGATTGATGTCAATTCTCAGCTAGTCCACCAGGTGGTGCTTTCCACTAACTAAAAGTGAAAGCAAACCAGGTTCTATTAAAGCTGTAAAAAGTTCTGGAGTAACTCAGCGGTTCAGGGAGCATCTCTGGAGAAAAAGGATAAGTGACATTTTGGGACGGGATCTTTCTTCAGACTGAAAGAGGGGGAGAGGGGAAGTGGGGGGATGGGAGGTGGGGGGGGGGGGGGGGGGGGGGGGGGGGGGGGTGGCGGTGGAGACAGGACAAGAGAAAAGACTAGGACGAAATCAGAGCTGACAACAGATGACCTCAGGCAGGATTGAAGAAGGGTCTCGACCCGAAACGTCGCCTAGTTCCTTCGCTCCATAGATGCTGCCTCACCCGCTGAGTTTCTCCAGCATTTTTGTCTACCTTCGATTTTCCAGCATTTGCAGTTCCTTCTGAAACACCCCAGGCAGGATAGTTCCGTGGTGGGTCCATTGATGGCCAGGGAAGGTGTGATCTCAAGAGAGATACCTGATACATTGCAGCAAGCTGTAGAACTGGTTAGACGACTAGGGTGGAGGGGGGGGGGGGGGGGGGGGGGGGGGGGGGAGAGGCTTGTTAACAGGTTACTTAAAATTAGATAATTTAACGTTCACACCACTGGGTGGAAGCCACCCAAGCAAAATACGAGGTGCTGTTCCTCTGTATCCCTTTTAATTCCCCCCTTTACTCCCCCACAGGGTCTTACACCCATTTCCCTCCCTCCCCATCCCCCGTATTCCTTCCCCTGGCTGCTCAATTTGCAACTCTTCAATCGATTTGTCTCATTCCTATTTCAATCTCTGACATAGATTCAGATTCAGATTCAATTTTAATTGTCATTCTCAGTGTACAGTACAGAGACAACGAAATGCATTTAGCATCTCCCTGGAAGAGCGACATAGCGCTATTTTTCCCATTCTAGGGAGACACAGGGCGTCGCGGTTTGCCCGCGCCACCGCCATTTTGACCCTACTATAAGCAGATATGCGATGATATGCGAGGGCTTCAACTCAGTAGATTGGGAAATTGGGAATTCACGTCTACCAGTAACTCTACTGCTGCGCCACCGTTCCACCCATTAAGTATTGAATGGAGCTGTTCCTGAACCATGCTGTGATGCATCCTGATAAAATGCATCTGTAGAGGTTGGTGAGAGTATTTGGGGACATGCCAAACGTCCGAAGCATTCTAAGGAAGTAGAGGTGTTACTGTGCTTTCTTGGCCATTGCTTCAGTATGGGTGGTCCAGGACAAGTTGCTGGTGATATTCACTCGTAGGAATTTGAAGCTTTCAACCATTTGTTTGCTGGTATTTAAAATATTTACACTGAGGAACTTGAAGCTCTCAACCATCTCCAGCACCATTGAAACATTGAATGTGGTTTGTACTCACACCCTCCTGCCTGAAGTCGATGACCATCAGTTTGCTGGCTTTGAGGGAGTGGTTGCTATTCTGACACCTTGCTATTAAACTGTCTACTCCATCCTGTACTCTGTCTCATCATTGATCGGAGATGCAGCCCAGTAGTGTCACCTGCAGATGGATTAATGTGCTTGGAAGATAAATATTAGCTAAGTCATTAGGGAGGATCCTCATCTGGCACCCTGCCCTTAGTGTCATAGTGATACAGTGTGGAAATAGGCCCTTATGCCCAACTTGCCCATGCCGACCAACATGCCCCATCTACACGTTCCACCTGCCCACGCTTGGCTCATATCCCTCTAAACCTATCCTAGCCATGTACCTGTCCAAATATCTCTTAATCGTAATGATAATACCTACCTCAACTACCCCCTCTGGCAGCTTGTTCCATATCCCCACCACCCTTTATGTAAAAAATGTCCCTCATGTTCCTATTAAATCTTCCCCTCACCTCACATTAGACCTGTCCTCTGATTCTCGATTTCCCTACTCTGGGCAAAAGACCATGTGCATTTACCTGATCTATTCCCCTCATGATCTTGTACACTTGTGGGTGGCACAGTGGTAGAGTTGCTGCCTTATAGCGCCAGAGACACAGGTTCGATCCTGACAACGAGTGCTGTCTGTAGGGGGGTGTTTGTACATTCTCCCCTTGACCTGTGTGGGGTTTTTTCCGGATCTCCAGTTTTCTCCCACACTCCAAAAGGCGTTCAGGTTTGTAGGTTATTTGGCTTGATATAATTGTAAATTGCCAATAGTGTGTGCAGGATAGTGTAAGGGTGCAGGGATCGCTGGTCGGCGTGGACGAAGGGCCTGTTTCCGGGCTGTATCTCTGAACTAAAATAAATACTAAAAGAAACTCTATTTCTTCGTCAATGGAATGCCATGGGGTCTTTCACACCCACCTGAGGGACCAGGCCTTGCTTCAAGATCTCATCCCAAAGGCTGTACCTCCAGCAGTGCAGCTCCCTCAGTGATCCATGGAGTCCAGTGCACCGTGTCTCTGGGATGGGAATGACACAACCTTCACACTCAGAGGGAGTTTACTACCAACCAAGCCAAAGCTGACAAAGCAAGTCACCAGCTTATCTAATCACGAATGTTATGGTACACAATTCAAACACATTTACTAAAAATACATTGAAATTAAGCTTCTGACCCTTACTCTACATTATGCCAGATCATTTAAAGGGCCTGTTCCACTTAGGCTATTTTTTAGGCAACACATGGTCGCCGGGGTGTCGCCTGTATGGTTGTGAGTAGTCTCCTCAGTCGCCCAAAGAGTTGTAGTGTCTTTCTGGTTTTTCAACATGTTTTTCAATTTTTCAGCGACAGTGGGTTGACGCCAATGAGCGTAGCGTGACTTGTCCTGACGTAGGTGCTGTCGTAGGTTGTCGCCAGGTGACGTGGGTTGTCGCCGCTGCCGACCTCGGTGAATTCCATTGGCGACAGGTACCGGCAACTGAATTGTCTTCAGTTGTCGCCGATAGGATCGTAGTTTGTCGTAGGTGGACATAGGTTGTCGTCTGTGTGGTCTTAGGTTGTCGTAGGTGTGGTCGTACGTGGATATTCTAATCTCTCGCTGGTTGGCGGTATCTTAACGTCGACTAGGTGGTAGGTTGTTGTAACTTGTCATAGACATTGTCGTAGGGGGGGTCTAGTCGCCGGTTTTTCAGCGACCTGCTACGACTATGACAGTCGCTGGCAGATGCCTAAAAAAATCACCTAAATTGTACAGACCCTTAACTCTTTGTTTTCACCACGATAATAACAATTTCCAATTGGCTGCTTAAAGGGCCTGTCCCACTTAGGCGATTTTTTAGGCGAGTACAGGCGACTGTCGCAAAATTTTCAACTTGTTGAAAAATTTTCGGCAACAGTAGCGACAATTTTGCTGTCGTAGGTTGTCGCCAGGTTAACGTAGGTTGTCACCAGGTGATGTAGGTGAATTCCATTGTCCATGTTGCCTGGCAGTCGCCTAAAAAATCGCCTAAGTGGGACAGGCCCTTAACACTTTAACTATTTGTTGACTAAAATTATGTAGTTTCATTTAGTTTAGAGATATAGCACTGAGTGCGCAGGGACCAGCAATCCCTGCACATTACAGGGAAAAGTTGGAAAGGCTAGGACGATATTTCTTACTACCTCTCACTAGTCTAACAGAGGAATACAAGTGTTCTAAAGTAAGACTTCAGATGACACTGAGGGACTCTAGAGACAAGACCATCAGTGCTGTTGCGCCACCCCTAGTAACTGGCCGGAAGTGGACACCATCTGATGCAGTACAGCAAGCTTCATCAGCCCTGAGGCACAAAGACATCGTGGGGCAAGTCCAGCAGGGAAGAGGAGGCTTTGGCCTTACGACAAGTAAACCAACTTGGCGAAAGGCCACAACATCAGAGCGGAGGACATTGGTGGTCGAGGAGGTGCGGCGACAGGAGGAGGCCGCAAAGAAGTGCAAAGGCGGTCTCTCTTGCCAAACAGGGGCAATGGATGCAGTGGGAAGGTGTGGAGCGGAGGAAGATCAGCTGGAAAGAACTATGGGAAATGGAAGCAAGCAAGATCAGCTTCATCATCAGAGCGACTTATGATGTGCTTCCAACACCAAAGAACCTCCAGCAGTGGTACGGCGAGGATCCAACCTGTGCCCTCTGCCCAACTCCAGCAACCCTGAAACACATCATGGTAGGCTGCAAGACCAGCCTCACGCAAGGGAGATACACGTGGCGGCATAATCAGGTACTAAAAAGCCTGGCATCAGCCCTTGAGAACAGGCGGTGTGCGACCAACTCCTTGCCTCCGAGAGCAAGCAACCCCCCCCGCCTAAGGGCAACAACCTTTGTCCGAGAAGGACAGAAAACATCTAAACATCCTTCCACCAGATCAGAAGAAGGAAACCTATGCAGGGCCCGTGACTGGAGGATGCTGGCGGACATCGGCCGACAACTAGTTTTTCCACCTGAAATTGCTTCCACCAACCTCAGGCCAGACTTGGTGTTCTGGTCCCCTTCACAGAAGACTGCTTACATCATAGAGCTCACAGTTCCATGGGAGAACTGTGTTGAGGAGGCCTATGAGCGTAAGAAGCTGCGCTACGCAGAGCTTGCAGCAGAGGCAACGCAGCGTGGCTGGAACACCAAAGTCTATCCAGTTGAAGTGGGATGCAGAGGATTTGTTGCGTCATCTACAATCAGACTGCTGAAGGAGCTTGGAATCCACGGTCAGGCTCTGCGGAAGACCGTAAGATCACTCTCAGAGGCGGCTGAAATAAGCAGCCGGTGGATTTGGCTCAAGCGGAAAGACCCATGCTGGGCCCCAAGTACGTCAGGGTGAATCTTTGGGATGGTTTGACACGGGACACACGCTGAGGGCTGATCATCCTGCAGCGGGCCGCCCTTGTGGAGGGTGTATAGTGTTAAAAGGCCGAAACACCCAGTGATGCAAGGGTACACTACTGATGATGTGTCCTGTGCCCAACTATCCTGAAGGTTACACAGGCCAAGATATGTGTATCACCCCCCCGCCCCCCACCTATGTTGAGCGTCTACCACTCTCAACAATCAACGGATGTCGTGAAATGCTCCCCACCTATTGGCACAAGGGACTTTTAACATCTAGTCCTGTGTATTTGATTCTGACAATCTGGACTCGTCCAGTGACTGCTGTGAAAGGACAGCTGACAACATGGGAAAGTCCACGTGACAGCTTGGAGAGACAGCTGGCAGGAGGGAACAGACCCCACTGGGGCCGTCATGGGCTAGCTACCCATGATAGCAGTCCCCAACGCTGTTTCAGTTAGTTGGAGACACCCGCTAAATGCTACAAAAAGTAAATTAAAGAGAATACCCCTAGAGCCTGCGAGAGCGGGGGCGGAAGATGGCTCACCGATTGATAACACGGTTACAGACCCAGGAACGGAAACGACTACGGACAAGGAGAGCATGGCACATGAGACATTCACAACGGCTGCGGGACACAAACTTCAGGTGTGCATTTGTGGTTGGGAGAAAATTACATCAGTGAAAGGCTTGAAGATCCACCAAGGGAAGAAAAAGTGCTTGAGAGAGCAGAGACATGGGCCTCGCATTGACCAGTACTTCTTACGAAGCAACCAGTCAAATCAGTCGAGTGAAGCACAGCGACGGGACTCAAACCAAAGTTCGCAGAGCATCAGCACCCATGTCACTGAAGAGGGTGATACAAGCACAGAAATGCCGGTGGAGGAGCGCACGCAACAACGACAAAGACCTCCATTGGAGGGTAAGATCAAAGGGCACAAACCTGGAGTAAAATGGCCCAAAGCTGTTGAAAAGAAAGAGTGGGAGACGGTCAACAGTGACCTTATACATATCTTGGAGCAACAAGCGGGCACAGCAGTGGAAAAGCTTGAAAGGATGGGCAACACAATCTACAGCTACGGAGAAGAACGGTTTGGGGTGAGTAAAGGGAGAGGTGGAAAGAAATTACCAACACCAATCAAGTCCAGGAGGCAGCAGGAGATCGAGAGGCTAATCAGAGAGAGGAGACAGTTGAAAAAGCAATGGAAAAAAGCAACTGACGCAGAGAGAGAAGGTATCATGCTACTCCAAGAGGACATCAAGAGCCGATTGGCAACCTTGCGAAAAGCAGAGAACTTGAGGAAACTTCGCAAGAAGAAAGAACACACAAGAACACGGTTCTACAAAGACCCTTTCAAGTTCATCAAAGACCTCTTCGCAAAGGAAAAAAGTGGAACTTTGAAAACATCGAAACGGGAATTGGAGGAACACCTGGAAAAGGCCCACCAAGACACGAAAAGGCATGAGCAGTTAGTCATCCCACATGACATCCCGCCTATTCAACCACCTGAATTCAACCTGGACACCAGCCCTCCAAGATGGAAAGAGGTAGAGAACACTGTCCGGCGAGCAAGAGCAGCATCAGCTCCGGGGCCAAACGGAGTACCATACAAGCTCTACAAGAATGCACCGGATGTGTTACGCTTTCTATGGAAGCTCATGAGGGTGGTGTGGAAGAAGCAAACAATACCTAAGGCGTGGCGAAGGGCCGGGGGTGTGCTAATACCTAAAGAAAAGGATGCGTCAGACATCAGCCAATTCCGGCCAATATGTCTCCTCAACGTCGAGGGGAAAATATTTTTCAGCATTGTATCACAAAGGCTGTCCACCTATCTGGTAACAAACAAGTACATTGATACATCTGTACAGAAAGCAGGAATTCCAGGATTTTCGGGCTGCTTGGAGCATACAAGCATGATCTGGCACCAGATCCAAGCAGCTAAGAAGGACAAAAGAGACCTACATGTGATCTTCCTCGATCTGGCCAATGCATTTGGTTCAGTTCCCCATGAACTCCTTTGGGAATCTTTTGCCTTTTTCCATGTACCAGAGCTCATCACCACACTGGTCAAGAGCTATTTCCAAGACCTGCAGCTGTGCTTCACAACAGCTGACTTCAGTACAACATGGCAGCGCTTGGAAGTAGGCATCATGGCAGGCTGCACAGTCTCACCCTTGGCCTTTACAATGGCCATGGAAGTCATCATCAGGGCCTCAAAATGGGTGGTGGGCGGTGAACGAACAAGGGCTGGGCTCCGTCTGCCACCCATCAGGGCATACATGGACGACATGACAACACTAACCACTACTGCAGCATGCACCAAGCGGCTACTTGGAAAGCTGCAGGAGAACATCAAGTGGGCCCGAATGAAAATTAAACCAAGTAAATCTCGAAGCATTTCCATAGTCAAGGGGGTGCTTAGAGACACAAGGTTCTGTATCGGTGACGACCCAATACCAACAGTGTCTGAACAGCCAGTTAAAAGCCTGGGCAGATGGTACAACGCAAGTCTCAAGGACAAAGAGCAGGTGCAACAACTAAGGCAAGAAATTGTCAGCGGCCTGAAGAACATCAATCAGACCCTACTGCCTGGGAAACTGAAGCTCTGGTGCCTACAGTTTGGACTCCTTCCTCGGACGATGTGGCCACTGACCGTTTATGAAGCCCCAATAACAACTGTGGAGAAGATGGAGCGAACCATAACTTCATACGCGAAGAAATGGCTCGGGGTCCCACGATGTCTAACTAACATCGGCCTATATGGCAAAGGGGTCCTGGAACTACCTCTCACTAGTCTAACAGAGGAATACAAGTGTTCTAAAGTAAGACTTCAGATGACACTGAGGGACTCTAGAGACAAGACCATCAGTGCTGTTGCGCCACCCCTAGTAACTGGCCGGAAGTGGACACCATCTGATGCAGTACAGCAAGCTTCATCAGCCCTGAGGCACAAAGACATCGTGGGGCAAGTCCAGCAGGGAAGAGGAGGCTTTGGCCTTACGACAAGTAAACCAACTTGGCGAAAGGCCACAACATCAGAGCGGAGGACATTGGTGGTCGAGGAGGTGCGGCGACAGGAGGAGGCCGCAAGAAGTGCAAAGGCGGTCTCTCTTGCCAAACAGGGGCAATGGATGCAGTGGGAAGGTGTGGAGCGGAGGAAGATCAGCTGGAAAGAACTATGGGAAATGGAAGCAAGCAAGATCAGCTTCATCATCAGAGCGACTTATGATGTGCTTCCAACACCAAAGAACCTCCAGCAGTGGTACGGCGAGGATCCAACCTGTGCCCTCTGCCCAACTCCAGCAACCCTGAAACACATCATGGTAGGCTGCAAGACCAGCCTCACGCAAGGGAGATACACGTGGCGGCATAATCAGGTACTAAAAAGCCTGGCATCAGCCCTTGAGAACAGGCGGTGTGCGACCAACTCCTTGCCTCCGAGAGCAAGCCCCCCCCCCCGCCTAAGGGCAACAACCTTTGTCCGAGAAGGACAGAAAACATCTAAACATCCTTCCACCAGATCAGAAGAAGGAAACCTATGCAGGGCCCGTGACTGGAGGATGCTGGCGGACATCGGCCGACAACTAGTTTTTCCACCTGAAATTGCTTCCACCAACCTCAGGCCAGACTTGGTGTTCTGGTCCCCTTCACAGAAGACTGCTTACATCATAGAGCTCACAGTTCCATGGGAGAACTGTGTTGAGGAGGCCTATGAGCGTAAGAAGCTGCGCTACGCAGAGCTTGCAGCAGAGGCAACGCAGCGTGGCTGGAACACCAAAGTCTATCCAGTTGAAGTGGGATGCAGAGGATTTGTTGCGTCATCTACAATCAGACTGCTGAAGGAGCTTGGAATCCACGGTCAGGCTCTGCGGAAGACCGTAAGATCACTCTCAGAGGCGGCTGAAATAAGCAGCCGGTGGATTTGGCTCAAGCGGAAAGACCCATGCTGGGCCCCAAGTACGTCAGGGTGAATCTTTGGGATGGTTTGACACGGGACACACGCTGAGGGCTGATCATCCTGCAGCGGGCCGCCCTTGTGGAGGGTGTATAGTGTTAAAAGGTCGAAACACCCAGTGATGCAAGGGTACACTACTGATGATGTGTCCTGTGCCCAACTATCCTGAAGGTTACACAGGCCAAGATATGTGTATCACCCCCCCCGCCCCCCACCTATGTTGAGCGTCTACCACTCTCAACAATCAACGGATGTCGTGAAATGCTCCCCACCTATTGGCACAAGGGACTTTTAACATCTAGTCCTGTGTATTTGATTCTTTGAAGGGTAGGAGGATGAGTGGGTGATTTTACATACGTTCATGAGAGGAATAGATAGGGTAAATGCACAGTCTTGTAGCCAGAGTAGGGGAATCAAGAACCATGGGACTTGAGTTTATGCTGAAAGGGGACAGATTTAAAGGGAAACTGAGGGGTATTTTTTTTCATAGAGGGTGGCGGACACATTGTATGAACTGCCAGAGGAGGTAGTTGAGGCAGGTACTATAATAACATTTAAAAGGCATTTGGACGGGTACGTGGACTGAAAAGGTTTAGAGGGATAGACACTAAATGCGGGCAGGTGGGACTGGAGTAGATGAGACACCTTAGTCGGTATCTCTTCATTACCTGCATGTCCACACGCCTATCCACAGTCCACTATCATATCTGCCTCTGGCAGCACGTTCCAGGCACCCAGCACCCTCTGTATAGGTAACATAGAAACATAGAAAATAGGTGCAGGGGTAGGCCATTCGGCCATTCGAGCCATTCAATAAGATCATGGCTGCTCATCCAGAATCTGTTCCTGCTTTTTCCACATATCCCTTGATTCCGTTAGCCCTAAGAGCTGTATCTAAAGGGCCTGTCCCATTTGGTTGTCATTTGTGCATTATTTACGCGACATAATTTACGCGTTATGATGCACGATGTGCATTACGCGTGCATGGCGCATGGTCGTGGCGCATGGTGACGTGCAGTCGCCCCAGCATTTTGGATTCACAAAATCTTTGCGCACCACCTGCGTGACGTGCAAATGACACCCAAGTGGGACAGGCCCTTTACTCTCTCTTGAATAAGAAGAGAGAGCTCAAGTAACACTTGCCCTGCATATCACCTTTAAACCTTGCCCCTCTCACGTTAAAGATGCCTTTGATATTTCCAGCATGGAAAAAAAATTCTGGCTGCCTACCCTATTTATATGGCTCTTATGAGTACAACCAATTTCTGTACCAGAATATTAATTTGGCAAGAAATCTTACAGCATAGAGCTGTGATAAAAACAACACAGAGAAAATGTCACAGTTTTTCTGGAATTGTTCCTTTGGATGAAATATTAAAGTAAGATCATGATCTGGTGATTCAGAAGGGGTGTTTAAAAAACCATGGGTGTTATTTGAAGAACATGTTGTTCTGGCTGCCTATTCTCTCTCTCTATCCAAGTACAATAACTACCTGTTCATTTTATTTTTGACTTGACAAATTGTTACATTTCAAAATAATTCATTTGGATTGTTGAATTGCTTCAGGTCACATTTGGACAGAAAGTGTTTGGAGATGAGCAGGATCCAAATGCAAGATTTTAAAAGTTCAATCTTCATAAAGTATCCCAAAAAAAGTAGATGAAAGGTTATAATCCAGTAATTCAGGACATGTCCCCAAAGACTGAAGATAGCACACATTTTGTTAGATAGGATATATTTTATTTGGTTGTCTCAGCAGTTAATAAGCACATCACTCACTCCCATGGTGTTGGTATGTTTGTGGTCTCAGATAGTTGGCATTCTTCTGGTGAATAACAGGAGATAACAGCACCTTCGAAACAGACTGTTAGCTTTTCAAATTGTAAAGCAGTACAGTTGTTGCCTGACAGCGCCAGAGACCTGGGTTTGATCCCGACTGCAGGTGCTGTCTGTATGGAGTTTATACGTTCTCCCTGTGACCACGTGGGTTTTCTCCGGGTGCTCTGGTTTCCTACCACACTCCAAAGAAGTACAGGTTTGTAGGTTAATTGGCTTTGGTAAAATTGTAAATTGTCCCTAGTGTGTAGGATAGTGCGAGTGTATGGGATCGCTGGTCAATGTGGACGGTGGTCCACAGGGCCTGTTTTCACACTGTATCTCGAAAGTCTAAAGTAAACATCATCTGCATTGTCCATGAATGAAATCCTTTGCCTATTTGAAGCAATTTTTCCTACATATTAAGATTTGATTTCTTATTCGCGGAATCAATCTTTTCTTGTTGCTGATCCTTGTGCAACTGAAACCGCAAATCAGTTTGCAGAAGTTCGCGATTTCGACATCGTGCCTTACATCAAAGATTAGGAACAAATCACGGGCATCTGGCGATTCAAGGAGCTTATTCCAGCTATAGTAAAACAAGAAATAGGAAGTGCAAATGTTAAACACAAGGAATAACAACGTGCAAAGGCTAAACACAAGGAATTATTATTTCCTGGCACAGGTTCCCTGAGCTGTGTACAGATGACGTTGGAAGGTGGTGGTGTGGTGGGTGGTGGTGGGGGGGGGGGGGGGTGGGGGGGGGGGGGGGGGGGGGGAGGGGGGGTCATGTTTCCAGGAACAACAGCTCAACACTTCATCTTTGGACTGATATAGTCATTGGTTTTACACTCTGACTAATAGTTGGCAGCTGGAGATGGCATTGGGAAGGGATTTTGCTGCCAACTCATTTTCTGATGTCTGCCAGTCATTGCTGGTATTTAAGAAAAGTCTAAAATCGGACTCAAAAGAAACACAGACTTTCTTCTCTGCAATGAGCCGGCACATATCCATCCCTTTTATTAGTTAAGTGGTAATCTGCAACCACAAGCCACATAAGACATTGGTAGTTTATTTGATTAATGGCATAAAATGTTTTGAGGAATTTGATGCCGATAATGCACATTAATAATACATTGTCTGCCATGTAGAAGCAAAGTCTAGATTGTCCAGGAGGGGAAAACCAACTAAAATAATGAATGTTTATTTGGTTTGTCATCACTTGGGATTAATCAAGGTACTTTTCATTCTGCCATACCTGAAGATAGACACAGACTTCCATAACACTCCACCTATACAGGGCTCTCACTTAACTTTTTTTCTCTGTTGCTAGCTGGGCAACCTAGGCAGCTTTTTAGGTTGCCAAATGACAGTTTAGGTGGTCACTTAAGATGGCTTCATGACGCGTGCTATAATGTGCTCAATGAAGCATTCACATATTATTTCTGATTCAAATAAAGTCACAAACTAAACATATTCACCAATCAAGACATGATATATACCACAATGACATGCAGCAAAATTATAATACAGTATCTCAACTGTTTTTACACATTGCAATGAATGCAATTTATATTATTTCTTTCCACTTCCAAACAAAAATGTGTTTGGATTATTCAGCGTATGATCAACCTCGGTAACACCAAGTGCAGGCTTGGCGATCGCTTCGCACAACACCTCCACTAGGTTCGCAATAACCAACCTGATGGCTCAGCGCTTCAACTCCCCCTCCCACTCCGAATCCGACCTTTCTGTCCTGGGCCTCCTCCATGGCCAGAGTGAATCCCACCACAAATTGGAGGAACAGCACCTCATATTTCAATTGGGCAGTTTACACCCCAGCGGTATGAACATTGACTTCTCCAATTTCAGGGAGTCCCTGCTTCATACAAGTCTACTTGTATGAAGCACGATGTTGTCATCCTTGCATTGAATCTTAGAAAGATAGAACATAGGAGCAAGAGTAGACTATTTTACCCTCAGAACGTGCTCGACAGTTCATTACAATCATGGCTGATTGTTATC
Organism: Leucoraja erinaceus; assembly: GCF_028641065.1. Classification (NCBI taxonomy): domain Eukaryota; kingdom Metazoa; phylum Chordata; class Chondrichthyes; order Rajiformes; family Rajidae; genus Leucoraja; species Leucoraja erinaceus. Next base: position 17,008,709 of record NC_073399.1, on the reverse strand, counting down.
TGAATATCATACTCCCATTCTCTCCATCACCCCTTGTTGTCCTGCCTGTCTTGAAATCTATCTCCTACGAAATACATTCAGTGAATCTGTAGAAAATTCTATCGGTTCACCAGCTCTATTTTCATCATCTCCGTTCTACATGTTTTAAGCATATACTGAGACAAAAAAAACCTTTGTCGTGGTCTCGGACCAGCCAATAAAAACACAGGCCTTGCAGGCAGTCCTGTCAGAACTTCTTATGTCTCAATATTTCCTCTTTCCTCCAGACCCCAACGAATATAAGCTAAAGTGTCATATAAGCCACCCAATTAGAGCAGCACTGTGGTGCAGTGGTGGAGGCTGCCTTACAGCACCAGAGACCCGGGTTCGATCCTGACTGCGCCTGCTGTCTATACGGAGTTTGTACGTTCTCCCTGTGGCTGCGTGGCTTTTCTCCAGGTGCTCCGGTTTCCTCGCGCACTCCCAGAATGTACGGGATTGTAGGTTAATTGGCTTGTATAAATTGTAAATTGTCCCTAATGTTCCAGATAGTGCCAGTGTATGGGGTGATCGTTGGTTGATGTGGACTCAGTGGGTCAAAACGCATTTCCACGCTCTATCTCTGTCTAAGGTTCTCCTCGTTAAACGGTCTTGGAAACCCAGGATTCAGTATGATGAACCTTTGACCCACTCCCGTTGTACCTTCCAGCGTGTTCAGCATTTGGGGTACTTGGATACCCGGTCTCTTTTGTACATTTGAATTTCCTAATCTATCGCTACTATTTATCCTACTAAGATGGATGGCTTCACCTTCATTCACATCTTGCCCTCCGCTGAGCTGTCTCCTGCCCTATTCTTGCCATCATTTCCTCCTCCTGACCAGTAATGCCAGTCTGAAGAAGGGTGCCGACCCAAAATGTCACCCATCCTTTATCTCCAGAAATGCTGCCTGACCCGCTGAGTTATTCCAGCCCTTTGTGTCTATCTGCTGAACACATCGTTAAGTTGACACCCGCTCCTGTCTAACAATCGACCGCTGTGATCAGAATGATGGAGCCACGTGATGGCATCTCGTCTGACTACATGTCCTGCCCAAGGGATTATTCATAAAGGAGCTAGTATTGTCGAGAAGGATCTGGATGAAAGCTGAAAGGGACAATTGTTATGATACCCCTGCGAGCTTGTGCAGTTCCATGTGATATGCGCCACACTGCAACATGATACAGTTGTGTTGTGTTAAATTTGCACTTGAAGAGAGGAACCACTGACAATTGACGAAAGGACACCGCTTTATTCGAATGTACAATCGCTAAGCACTTACAGCTTGCACAGTCTACAACCCATGAAGACATGAGGTGATCAATCTCAATCGAATTGATGGTGCCTGCTGTTCTCTTTATGTCTCAGATGGGGTAGCTTCTTACAATGGCTGGTTCCTGGCCCTCGTGCTGTTCTGTGACAAAGTTAACTCTTCTATCCGCATTTCAAGGCACCTTGTTGATCCACTGGCCTTATTGCTTAGCAGTTTATCAACCATTTGTCTTCATGATTTGCACTACTCCCGTGACATGATGTCCTTTCTCCCGACTTAATTGCCACTTTGTCCTTGAGATAGCCAAAAGATTGTTGTTTCGGAATCCTGTTATCAGGTCTTAAACGACTCGTTTTCAGACGAATTCGCTCAGTCAGCAATTCTGACTCCGTCACGCACTCCCTTATCATTCCCACAGAACGTACGGATCATTTCCTTACTCGGTCATTTTCAGCCTCTTGCCTGTCCATTGTTTTATCCCCTTGACTATCACCTCGTTCAACAAAAACAAGCCATTTTAGACCACCTTTATGCATGAAATATATCCTAAACCGATTCACCGAAGGGCCTGCTTCTCTAAAACTAAATAGCTCATTCAGTCTGAAGAAGGGTCTCGACCCGAAACATCACCCTTTCCTTCTCCCCAGAGATGCTGCCTGTCCCGCTGAATTACTCCCAACTTTTTGTGCCTATCTTTGGTTTAAGCAGTTCCTTCTTACTCATCTCATTTATATAAGTTGTAGATAGGAACTGCAAATGCTGGTTTATACCGAAGATACACACAAAATGCTGAAGTAACTCAGCGGGTCAGGCAACATCTCTGGAGAAAAGGAACAGGTGATGTTTCAGGTCTGAAGGGTTCCTTTTCTCCAGAGATGCTGCCTGACCCACTTTGTGTCTGTCATTTATAAAATTGTTATCCTTATGGACCTGTCCCACTTAGGCGACTGCAGAAAATTATGCAGTCGCCACATGTTCGCGGATGGTTGCCAGGCAGTCGCCTTCATGGTCGTGAGGAGTTCCCGCATTTTGGGAACTAGTCGTGACCTCATTATGGCCGCCGTGAATTTTTCAACATGTTGAAAAATTAGCAGCGGCTAGAATGAAGCCGCCATGGAGTAGCGAGAATTCTCGTGCTGTAGGTGGGATGCCAGGAGGTCGAAGGTACTCGCGGTTGTAGCCGGTGCTGACCGGTGAATTTCATAGGCTTTCATTGGGGGAAAATAAGGTAAGCAGTTTTCAGAACCAAGGATAACTGACCAGTATTAAATATCCTCCGAGCTTCGCAGCCGTGTATCTCTGGCTTAAATGTTGTCTCTACTCCTTCTCCCCCCTCTTTTAAAGAACTTACCGTACACTGTGCTTTAGCCGTCTTTTTACAGCGCCAACCTTCATGTTCATCGCGGCGTGTGTCTGTTTCATCTTTGCTTTGCATCATGTGAAAGTTTTAGACAGTGCTCCCCCCGTTTGCCCTGTCCCCCGCCTGCATAAGGGGCTGGTGAAGGAAGCAATGTGTTTGTGTGTTTCACTGACAGTCGCTGCTCCAGTTGCCAGTTTTACAGGTCCGCTGAAAAATCGCCTAAGTGGGACAGGCCCATTAAATCCACATATACTCCAGCCTAAATCACCCACCCCAGCTGTTACTGAAGCGAAGGTCTATGTGGAGCAGCATCACAGGGCGAGTGGAATAGTGCAATTTAAGTTACAGGCAGGAGTAATTTGGATGTGTTCCAGTTTACACATAATGGAAGATGGAACGCTGTCTTGCTTACCTCAAGGCAACTTGGGAAATTGACGAGGTATCAAACATACAGATGAGAGCTTCAGCTACAAATAGGCTGCACCAGGAAATAACTCTTCCTTGAATTCAATGACTGGAAGATTTTGAGGTCAAAAGCTCGACTCCAAGTTATGTTTGTAGATAGTTTGCGGAAGCTGCCTTTGTGCTTCCTGCTTTTCTTCAGAGACAGCTTGCAATTAATCCAGTGTAGATAAGCACATCCTCTGATTTATTTAGACAGCTCTTTGGAGGAGCTAATTCAAAAACTTTTGCACCATAAATATGGCCCTGTCTTGTCCTCCCATGTTGCGATTGTTTTTTTCATACATATCTTTACAATAAAATGCATTGAATGTTCTGCACAATGGAGAATGCAGCCTCATATTCCTTGTGTGGAACTGCTGGTCAGAGAGCAAACAGCAAGGGTATGAATTGTGCAAAATGTATTGGGATTACCAACAATGCAAATGTTACTATGCAAAATAATGCGGCCCGGGTCACTGTAATGGCAGAAGCAAATTAGAGGGAATTTTGCTCCAGGGGTGTGCATATAGTGAAGCTTTCCCTCGTAGAATGTGTACAGTTGGGTAACTGACTGCTCTGTTGTGACTGATTCTAGATTAATTTTATATACTGGAGAAATTACCTATAGTGGGAGAGTTTACTAGTTTGCGTCACGTTCTCTTTCCACACTTGAAATGTGTTTTGCCAAGTATGGTTGTTGTACTTTTCTGTGCAATATATTATTTGGTGTGAGCCAGCCATACTCCCATCAGTTTATACATTGACAAGTCAGCCAGTGAGACTGAAAAATCTCTGTTTTTATGCACAAGATTTCAATTTCCGAGCCATTTCCTTCAGGTCAATTGAACACAATTGTGCCTATCCTTCTGGTCCACACCACAAGCACGTGGTGTGTATATACATACACCTGCATTGGATTGCACGGAACAAGATGACAAAATACTTACCCACAGACAGCAAGGGAACAGCAAATGGGAATTTACTTCTGGGATGTAGCTACTACCTGAATAGCACAGTATCACCTATAAGCCCATAGGACATAGGAGTAGAATTAGGCCATTCAGCCCACGCTACCATTCAATCATGGCTGATCCATTTTTCCTTCTTAACTGCCTTATCCCCATAACCTTTGACAGCCTTCCTCAGTAAGAACATATCAATCTCTCCCTTAAAAATACCTATCTTGGCTTCCACATCTTCATCATTCTATGGCTAAAGAAATTCACCCTCATGAGCAATACCATTTCCAGACACAGGAAAATTAGTCCCAGTGTGCTAAAAAGCTAAACAGCTGTGCTAAAAAGATTACCGTCTGGCTCGAAAAAAAATAAAGACAGGGTTTTGAATTCCAAACCACACCCTATGAAATATTTAGGAAGAAACTGCAGATGCTGGTTTAAACCGAAGATACGGCACAAAAAGCTGGAATAACTCATTGGGTCAGACAGCATCTCTGGCGAAATAGATGACATTCTGGTCCCAAAACGTCACCTATTCCTTTTCTGCAGCAATGCTGTCTGACCCAATGTGTTACTCCAGCTTTTTGTGTTTATCCCATGCAAGGTTTGGGGTTTCCTCTAGTATTGCAGACTCATAGCCGAGAGACTCCCCCCTCCCTTGAAAGGTGGAAAATATACTGGAAGATGAAAGGAATAAGGATAGCAGAGATGTCATGTTACTTTCAGAACATGGGAAATTACTGAAGTGCTTCTTTCAATATATCTGGGCCCCGAGGATTACTTGCACACACCTGTGAGCTTTCAATCTCTGCCACATGTCATCCTTGAATGCTCTTTGCAAACTGTTCACCCACGTAGCTCCACATCCACAATAATTATTAGGAAGACTTCAGAACTCAGGTGTTTCATTTCCTCCAAGATCGAGACAGAACACATCCAAAGGAAATTCTTCCCTCACGCCCTCCACACACACACATTAATATTTCCATGCAGCAGCTGGGTCCTGCTGGAAATTATGGCTGAATGAAGCAGAACAGGATTTTTTTTTTAAACTCACTTTCAAAATACCCACGCCTTGGTTTGTGACAAGCATGGACTAGTGACTCTCGCAAGCATCAATTGGTCTCTGCTTAAAATGTAGACAGAATGGATAGGGCAATATACCACTGCTCCTTGATAGCTGCATTAGATGTAGTAGGGGACAATAGTGATCACGACTAAAGCAATGGCCCTCCTTTTATCAGAGGATGGATAGGTTAAATAAAACCCATGGAGGCTTATGAAGAATTTAGTGGATCAATCAAACTGCTCAACACCCAAGGAGAGGATTTAAGTTTTTTTTTTTAAATTAAAGATTTAAGAGATTTTAAAGTTTCCCTCCAATCAGATTACCATCATTGTATTGATCATAATCTTATTTCAATCACTACCCTTTAACCCCTGCCTAGTAAAAGCAGAAACATTTTCACTTGTGTACCCCTCAAGGATAAATTAATTTGGGTCCCAATATCCTTCAGCCATCCCACAGGGTAACATTTCTTGCATTCTTAACTGATCTATTAGCAGGTGCTCATTTATCCACAGTTCTTAACACATTATTAAGAGTAGAGGTTATTGACCCAATATTACAGTAACCAGCTGCTCTTCACCACTCCCATCACCTTGCTGTTCATACTAAATGTAGCTTCCCATGACAGTACTATCCTCTTGCATAATTGACTGCAAACTCAGACATTAGTCAGCAACGCGCGACAGCTTTAGTTACATATAACAGAATAACCATTTGAGTCTGTTTAATTTTAAAAAATAATAATAACCTCCCTTTCATACGAGGCTAAGAACAAACCCATATGGGGTTAGTTATGGTAGATGAGTAGGTATTTGTTTGCCTTTGATTCCACTTGTGCAAAATCCAATTTGTGCAGTCAGTACTCACACTGCATTGATCCTAATTCCATTCTATCTTCTCTTTGCAGCACTTACCAGAGATAGTCTTCCAACTCTGGCCAGTTTCTTTTTTTTTTATAATATTTAAAAGCACCAGTAATGGTTAATAGATCAAATACTATGCTTTTATTACACCAAGAGCTACCCTTAAAGTATAACATTAACTAAGCTATTGTTTCCATCTACCCAAAAATTTGCTTAAACACACCTTTGAAGTACTCAAGACTCCTAACCATTAACCCAAAGGCCCAAGATATTTAATTAATATTCAAAAACAAGTAGGTAAATCACAAGTTAAGTGGTATGCATGAACAATTATACAAACAAACACTCAGTCGCTGTCAGGTTTCTATAATTATTTTACTTGTTTTTCCCCTCAAAAATGAAGTGTCAGTTGGGCAATACAATTGTCAACATCCAGATGACTTACAAATTTGGGTTTTCTATGTGAAAATGAACATTAAGGCAACATACAAAAAAGAAATTTTACATAAATTAACCGATGCATAAATTTACAGGTGTAAATGCAACTTTTTTTTGCAACTCAAAACTTTCAGCCCCATGAACTGCTGAGAAGTGACAGGAACAGCAGGGTTGTAAGGCCTGAAATGCAATATGTTTCAAACCCTGCTGGAATGGCAGCAAGACAGAAAGTGACTATTTGACAATCCAACAGTGCTCCTTATAAAACACTTCATACTAGCTTTCTGAAGGGGTGGTAAATTTCTTTACAAGTAAGCTCTTACTTCCAGTTTCATGAGGCTAGCATGAGGTGTAATTTGCCAGGGCAAAAACAAAAAACTTTCTTCTTCAAAAGTTATGCAGCAAACTCTACACATTTGCTTGCAGTTCATTTAGAAGCATTTGCGATGCACAATGGATGGGCCAGACTCATCATATTCCTGCTTGCTGATCCACATCTGCTGGAAGGTGGACAGGGATGCCAGGATGGAACCTCCGATCCAGACAGAGTATTTACGTTCAGGTGGAGCAATGATCTATTGAGGAAAAACATTGTATAAGTCACTGAAGAGAATACGTATACACCCCTTCAGTAGGAGCGAGGACTTCAAATTTAATCAAGATTGTTTGAAACTTGAAGCGCTTTCCCTTTACTTTCCTGCTTTTCACATACAAGTGGCCGAACTTATTTTCCCATTCATTAACAAGATTTGCTTTTCAAAACTATCACTTTATTTCATCAAGACAAATCAGTGTTGGGGACCTGAACTAAAGCCAAACAACCCCCACCTCAATGAGTCTGAAGAGCCCCAACCCAAAAGATCACTTATATACACATATTCTCCAGAGACGCTGCTTGACCAGCATTGTTTTTTTGTTTGTAAGTCAGCATCTGCAATTTGCCATTACGCCTCCAAAACCACCAAGCTTACCTTGATTTTCATGGTGCTGGGAGCAAGGGCTGTGATTTCTTTTTGCATTCTGTCAGCAATGCCAGGGTACATGGTGGTGCCACCAGACAATACTGTGTTAGCATAAAGGTCTTTACGGATATCAACATCACATTTCATGATAGAGTTGAAGGTAGTTTCATGGATGCCACAAGATTCCATACCTGGAAAGCAGGAAAAGACAATTGAAACCATGCCATAGCTGGACAATTTCATTTATATTCAAATATGTTTGTAGCTTGACCTGTACATAACTGCATATGTAATACTGTACATTGGCTTATCAATTTAGCAGAACACTTTCAAAAGTGCTAGGCCAAATGAACAAAAACTCCAGAACTTGAAGTCTGGAACCAAATATGCAGGAATGTTACAATTGAACAGTCGGAATCAACCAACTAGCTTTTGTACCTACCCAAGAAAGATGGCTGGAACAGGGCCTCAGGACATCTGAATCGCTCATTGCCAATGGTGATGACCTGACCATCAGGCAACTCGTAGCTCTTCTCCAGGGAAGAGGAGGAAGCAGCAGTGGCCATTTCTTGTTCGAAGTCCAGGGCTACATAGCACAGTTTTTCTTTGATGTCACGGACAATTTCCCTTTCTGCTGTGGTGGTGAAAGAGTACCCTCGTTCTGTTAGAATTTTCATGAGGTAGTCTGTCAGGTCACGACCAGCCAGATCCAGACGCAGGATAGCATGGGGTAGTGCATAACCCTCGTAAATGGGCACTGTATGGGTGACACCATCACCAGAGTCCATAACAATACCAGTGGTACGCCCAGAGGCATATAGGGATAGCACAGCCTGGATAGCAACATACATGGCTGGGGTGTTGAAGGTCTCAAACATGATCTGGAGGGAAGAAAAGAGTGTTAGTGGTGTAATGCAGTTGAGCCCTGCTCACAAGGAATTTGTTAGCATGCCAACATGCAAAAAAATTGAATGATTAAAGAAAGTGCAACTCAGAAGATGGCAGACAGAAATCAAATAAAGATGAAGCAGAAAGAAACCTGGAGACTTCAGGGAGAAATTCCAGAAGCAGAAGAGCATCCTGGAAACATTGAAAATAAATCATTAGGTTGAGGAGAATTGAGAGAAGAAAACAAAAGTTTATGGAAAACACAATCATTTTTTTGTTAAAATGGTAATAACCTGTGTCATCTTTTCTCTGTTGGCTTTAGGGTTCAGGGGAGCTTCTGTAAGCAGGACAGGGTGTTCTTCTGGGGCTACACGAAGCTCATTGTAGAATGTGTGATGCCAAATCTTCTCCATATCATCCCAGTTGGTCACAATTCCATGCTCGATAGGGTATTTCAAGGTAAGAATACCCCTTTTGCTCTGAGCCTCGTCACCTACATAGCTGTCCTTCTGGCCCATACCAACCATGACACCCTGCAAACAAAAACCACTATTACTTTAGATACAAGAACTTAACTGCAGTTGCACATTTTTATCAGCTCAAACGATAGTAATTTATACTCATGAAGCTTACCTGATGCCTTGGGCGTCCAACAATGGAGGGGAAAACTGCACGGGGAGCATCATCTCCGGCAAAACCAGCCTTGCACATTCCAGAACCATTGTCTATGACAAGTGCAGCAATCTCATCATCTGCCATTTTATCTGGAAAATAAAGCAGCAAGCTTAATATTTAAAAAAAAACGAAAAAAGACTGTCAACTGCATGGCTCCTTGTAGTCAAATTGTCAAAGACTAAGCGGGAACAATTTCCTTCAGGGTACAGATTTTTGAGCAAACCCATTAGTTGATAATTTTTTTTAAACGATCAGGTCTACGGGTAGAGAATAATGTTGTGCATGGCTCAGCTAATCAGATTGAAGATTTCCATAAAAGGATATGGCTGGAGCCTAGCATGGATAAACCCCACCCCCCCCCCAATGCAACCAGAACTTCGGGAATTGACATTCTTTAAAATCTCTTTTGAAAAAACCCACCCCATGTACATGAAATCACAGCACTTTTCTTTTGTTACATACAGTAGTTCCAGGGTCAATCCAAATGAAACACCTTACACCGAACTCCTTCTCCTTCCAGCACACCTTTCTACTCATACCATGTGTAGTTTCCAATAAAATATCCCAAGGACCAGCCCCACCCAAGCCCTTTTGCACAAATTGAAACAAATGCGAAGCCTTTTAGTAATATTCCCCCAAGAAGCCAATCTTTTCTGGGTCTTTTGGAGACCTGGGTCAACCTCTGGCTGACCATGACTTGTGTGGAATATAGGGATAAAAATCAAGTCCTAGTGCGGGAGCACATCAGGGAAAAAAAAATCACATACAATCAGCTAGACTCGGTAAGCTACGGATCAATGAAAGGGGTCTGCAGCAGCAAAAAAAAAAAATCAGTTCAGTGACAACTTCTCCCTTGCCAATCCTCCACCAGGAATGTTCACCATTTTAGCCCATATTTTCCAATGCCACCATTTTAAACCTTTCCCACCTTTCCCAAAAATGTAAAAAAATCAAATGTTAAGCTCTTTTACAGCACTCTACAAGCTACAAACTCAAGGACATTCGCAGCACGCAAGAGGCAATTTAATGGACCCGTTATTTCCAAGCAACCTGACAAAGAACCTCTATACCCAATGGCAAAGATTTAAATCTTGCGCTTTTAAATCACATGCCTTTGCATTACCTTAAGCCTTGCAGAATACCTTGTGCAAAAGGTTGCTGCAATATGGACAGATATGCGTTTTTAAAAACGGTAAGAAAAATACTAAATTTGAAAAAGAATCAAGATATTTAACGGTGGTGAGACAACCTGCTTAAATGTTGTTTCTGAGAACTGATGTAGAATTATTGTTTTTTACCTTGTTAGTTGTTCTCAGGGGTCGAGCACCACTACCACCAAATGCGTCCTGTCGCTGGAGCTGCCGGAGTGACTGTGACCGCTCTCCCCCTCGCCCCGCTCTCTAATGGACCGAGACTCCTCCCCCTCCTTCTCCCTCCCCCCCCCTGCCCGTCCCCAAGGCCGCGCGCACTGCTGCACACATGCCCATATTTGGGCATCTTTCACCAGCTCGCGCCGCCATTGGCCGGGGCCGCCGGCCCGCGCGCCCCCGCAGATGTCCGACACTCTTCGCCGACTGACTGCCGTTAACCGGGCCGCTCGCGCTCGCGCCCGCGCCTCCCCCCCCCCCCCCCACCCCCCGCGCGCGTCACGCGACGTCAAAGTCTCTGCAGCCGCGCATCGCGCATAACGGGCGCACACACACACGGCGCGAGATTTTTTTCAACGGCCCCGGCCCCACAATCTGAATACCTGATAACCGTTCTCAACTGCAGGATCCGTGTTAGCAGCGTGATTTAAAAAAACACTGTTCGGGGCTCGGTCTTTTGGGACCGGCCCGGACAAGTGGCTATTGAATAACATTCGTATTAAATATACGGATCTGTTATGTGATGTGCATTGTCAGGGAATCCGGGCTCTTGTGTGAGACGATGGTGAGAATGTTATAGGAAAAAGCATGTCTGTTTTAAATGTATTTGGCCAGGCGTCCTATAATTGAGACGTTATTCGATATATAGCCGTGTTGCTGATTCTGTGGTGACAAAAGGACATCTGCTTTTCATCCCTGTGGGACACCATGACGGACGCAGGGGTGCAGTGTCCTATCTCGGTTACAATGCACTCCCATGTCCTCCTACCCAACCTATCTGGGAAAATGAGTGAAAATGCACCAACTGGGATGGACCGCGATGTGCTGAGCCGCAGCAGCTCTTGTAACCATATTTGGACTTATTCAGTGTTCCAAGTTGGGAGTGTCAACTAAATTGACTTTCAACCCCACGCACACCTAACCTCTTAAACCACGCTTCTGAAGCTAATCTAGGCGTTAGAGGATTTGACCAACCTTGATTAACGTTAACATTGCTGCCAATGGAACTAAATGCAACACCTGGTAAAAGGAGCAGAAGACAAAACGGGTTTAGGTTTATGCCACTGATTTTGCCAAGCAATGATTGATTGCAACCAAACTGAAACGTAAACCGTTCTTTATTAAATTGCAATTCACTATTCACTGAAGTTCAGCTTTAGAAAAGCATATCAGACTTTGAATGCAAAATAAAAACTTGGACAAAGCACCTCTCTGGCATTATGTGTTCCTGCCCAGTTGTGTTCCTTGGCCGCCGCATAGTAGGATGTAGGTTACTTGTGTCACTATTCCCTAGAGCTCAGTTTGATGATGCTAAGTTTGAAGGTGGAGTATAATAACCAATGACATATACTGGTAGCTTTCTTGCAAAAAAATATGAACAGATGATTGAGTTGCCTTCAGAGATAGAGATGGAAGCCATCATAAAGTAAAAATGCAGGAAATTCAGTAGAATATTGTACCGTGAACTCTTGCAGCACTAGATGATATCATGCATTCAGACACAGTTGGATTCTAATGAAAAAAGGGTACTCTGAATCCAGGGCTGTTAATGTGTAAAAGAAACACTGGCTCTCTTCCAAAGCCTCACAATTTTTAAAATCAGGCTCCTGATATATTAAATCCAACAGTACAATACCAGTTTTACACTATCTGGATTCCGGTCTCAACTTAGTTTAGAGAATAAAGCAGAGAAACTCAGGCCCTTCGGTCCGAGTCCACGCTGACCATCGATCATAAGTACACATTGGATCCATGCCAATCCATTTTCGCATCGAATCCCTACACAATAGGAGCAATTTGCAGTGGCCAATTCATCTATAAATCTGCATGTCTTTGGGATGTGGGAAGAAACCGGAGCACCCAGAGGAAACCCACATGGTCACAGGGAGAAAGTGCAAACTCCACACAGACGGCACCCAAGGTCAGGATAAAACAAAGGTTTCGGGTGCCGTGAGGCAGCGAGTCGACGAAATTTGCCCTTGTTCCGTCCTTCTAACAGTATTGTCTTGTGGAAATCACACAAGAAATGTATTGATTGCTCTCATCCAAATTTAATCACTGATGGCTTTGCAATACATTTGGGTGAACCTAAAATGAAAGCTGTGCAAAATCTGACAATCAGTCAGGATTCACAAGGATATTTTGCAAATACCAAAACCTTTGTAACTCCATAGAACATTTGTTTTTCACCCTTTTTTCTCCCAAGTTATTCACAATTCAATGTTCTGCCTTGTGTAACTTTTGTGCATCGTATCAGGTTTTATTCATCTGCATTTCTTTCTGTTATCTGTTACTTTACACTCATGTATTCTGTGTTGGTATTTGTTCCTTTGTTGTTATTCAGTCATTATCTTTACGTTCTGCACTTTCTCTTCCTGCGGTATCATTTATATATTACACAGTTGTATAACATCGCTGATTGTCTTGTATAATTGATGCACGTTGGCTTTTGCTTTTCCCACATATAAATGGCTACATGTCAACTACAATCTGGCTGCAATGTGCTTAGGGACGCTATGGGAGGGAGTGGGAAAGCAAGATACCTGTACTTAGAAAAATCTTTCATTTTAAATTAAGTATATCAGGTTTGTTCATGTGTCCACAACAACTTGCTGTTATATTCTGAAACATTAACTTTCTCCTTTGCCAAATGGGTAATTATATTACAATTGTTGTGCTAATCAACACTTGTTGGAAGGTCCATGCATTTTTTATTCATTTACAGGCCGTGTATGTGTCACTAATTGTCCTATGGAAAGTTAAGGTGATCTGCCTTTTGACTGCAACAGTTCTCTTTGTGAAGGAACTACCTCAGTTTTATTGGGTAGAAAATACAAGATTTAAGACCAGTGATAATGAAGGAATAACAACATATTCCCAAGGCAGGATTTAGAGAGGAATTTACTGGTGATGGTATTTATTTTTGTCTGCTGCACTTATGCTTCCGCTGGCACGAGTTGAGTATGTGCTTTCAGGCAGTCATGGTGCAGATTTACATTGCATTGTGCAATTGGTACACACCAAAGCCACGGGTTGATTTGCAACATCACTTAGCCTCACGGGGGGGGGGGGGGGGGGGGGGGAGGAGAGAGAGCAGAGAAAATTAAAACATAATTTAAAATAGTTGTTGTTAAGATGAGATCCCAAATCCTTGCCTTTAATCCCAAATCCTTAACTTCAACCAAAATAAATAAGAGGCTGTAACATGCGTCTGTAATGAGACAAACACCACCTTAAAGTTCTCCGTTTTGTTTCAGAGATGAAAGATCAAAAGTGCACCCTGGTGTCAATCTGCCATTTGTTTATACTCATTGCTTCCTGATACAATCAATCTGTAAAAGGATCCTGACCCAAAACATCACCTATCCCTGCTCTTCAGAGATGCTGCCTGACCTGCTGAGTTACTCTAGTATTTCGTGTCTTCCAGAGTAAACAAAGTTTATTACAGGATTCAGCGTGGTGAGAATAATCCAAGTCAATAATGTAACCCAAGCTGATAAGCAAGATTACATCGTTTGTTCTATGTTTGATATTTTATTTTCACAATTATTTTCTGTTCTTTTGTAGCTATATAAAATCAGCAACAGTACATCTTGATTTATCTTGCTTTCATCAATTCTTCATATTGCACTAATTTACTCCACTTACCTTCCTCATCCACTGCACAACATCTGAATTTACCACCTGGTGACAACCCTCGAAAGACCCATTTTCTTTCTTAATTTCAATCAGTACGCTCAGCTGCTCCTACAACAAATTCCGTCCTTGCTTTCTTCACTTCCTGAAAGCCATTGTCTTGCTATCCCGTTCAGCATGTAGACATATAGCTTGAACATCTGAAATGCCTCAATCACAATAAACCTTCTATCCAGTTACTTCTTTCTGCTATTAATCCTTGCATTCACCAGGCTTGTACACTGTCACTTTCTGTCCCAGAAACAACAACTGCTTCAAATATGCCCTGTCAGATCCCAATCTCTTCCATCTCTGGCAAACTCAATCAATATATTGTACAAACAACATCACTTAGCCTCACGACCAAAGATAGACACAAAGTGCTGGAGTAACTCAACAGGTCAGGCAGCATCTCTGGAGAAAAAGGATGGGTGGTGTTTCGGGTTGGGACACTTCTTCAGAATGAAGAAAGTTCCTGACCCGTAACGTCACCCATACTTTCTCTTCAGAGTTGTGGCCTGGCCTGCTGAGTTATTCCAGCACTTTTATCTAAACTCAATCAATGTAAACTCCTTCCTCACAAGTGTAAAACCATTTGGATTTTATTATCTACCCATCTTCGTTGACTCTTTCAATGCTTTTCCCAAACTTCGGATCAAAGATCCTATTGTTTAATTCCATAGTTTATTTTCCATTTCCACACATTCCAGCACAAAATTCATGGGGTATTTAACCTAATCCTATCTCAGATGCTAATTAACCAGATTTCCCTCATAATCAAAGCTTTTCAAATTCATCAGCCTGTTTCTATCATTTGGCATTAGGTATGTTCTAAACTACTCTATTCTCCAAATTCTAATTCAAATCCAACTTTCCTTTTCTCCATGAGATTCCAGATCCCGTGATCCTTGCATAAACAATCTCACAAAAATACAACTTGTTCAATGAGTCCCAACTTCCTGCCTCTGCACCAAATGGTTAACTCTATTCTCTACATCTGGAACCACAGCCCACGCCCTTTTATCCTACAACATGCCACTAACATCTTTGAATCATTAAGATTTATTTGAACCAAAACTTACTTCTGCTAGGTAAAGGAAATACCTCAGACAATGTCTTTAGCTCATGTCAACATCCATATGCTTGCAGGTCAATTCACCATCCACATTTCACTATATTACGCAAAGACAGGTGGGTGACTCTTGCTAAGCCTGAACTCTGCTTCCTCCAATATCTCCAATCTATTCCTAAAGCTACTTATTCTTCCCACTTTGTAAACAACACTCAATCTACACCCTTTTCTACCTCACTTGGGAGTTTCCTTGGTGAGCTCCCTGCTTCATTGCTTCCATAAACTTATCTTAATCAGAGTAGATTCTTAATGCTCTTATTTCAGAGTGCTCTGATCCAAATTCACAAATTAGTAACTGAACTTATACCCTTTGCAGATTTAAACAGATGATAGAAAATCTCCCCTGAGAAATACAATTATGGCTTCTAATCACATTTGGAAACCTGTGAATTAATTTGAATGCAACAAACATTGCTTAATATTACTCCTCCAATGTCATAAATATAATTGCCTTGGAAACCCACATGGGAGCAATCTAGCACAGGGGTACACTCAGAGCTCCAGTGTTGATCATTGTTGAACCCTTCTGGGCAAAAGGGATTCATTTATTGTATGGTTATGTCAGCTTTCTGTACCTCTGAGGATGTATCGGAAATGATCAGCAGATTACAACATGAAAATATTTTAAATATCTAGGGTGTCCAGAGCACAATGTTAGCTTCTTCTCCCATTTCACACCAGCATCAGTCCCTGACAAATAGGTTTAATTCCGTCCCGACCAGACTTAACGTCTGACAGCATTATATTGTGTTCCACATTGAATCGGGCCCTTTCAAACCCTCAAATTCAGAATACACCATCTGAAGTCAATTGTGTAAAATATTCAGTTGAGAGAGAAAAACAAAAGCTGCTGGGTGTAAAGACATTAGGCTGAATATTGCTAGAGGTAACAGCTAGTGTTCAGCCATTTCAACAAGTACATCATTTGACACACCTGCTATGAGCAATGTTGGAGACCCAGTGACTGCCTAGACACAGTGGGTGCTGTCCAGTGCTGTCTATGGAGTTTGTCCAGTGCTGTCTATATAGTTTCCACCTTCTCCGTGCGACTCTGCAGTTTCCTTATGAATATCTTCCATATCCCAAAGACGTGGGTTAGTAGGTTCATTTGCCTCTGTAAATTACCCCTGCTGTGCAGGTGAGTGGTATAAGCATATGGAATGAATTAAGATATGTGATTTATGTAGAATTAGTGTTAATGAATGGTTGATGGTTATCGCTGACTCAGCAGGGTGAATGACCAGTTCTTGTGCTGAACCTCTCTCTGACTCTAATTTCACTATGTGACTTGCATGTGTGTTGAACCAACACGATCAATGTTCTACATCCAGCCTGGGTAAGTGCAGGTGCAAGGACGGCAGGGTAATGATTCAGGCAGCACACTAGGTTTAGTGCAGAAAGAGAAAAAAATAATAAACCCGTTCCATATGCCTCAGGCCTCAAGATTATAAAACAAGCATGAAAAGAAGGACCTACTAATAAAGTAAGAAACTTGGCAGAAAGAATGCTTGAACTTTATATTTAAATCATACTGGAAAACTATCAGCTGTGAAGTTCTATTAGAGTTATAAATATCATACTTAAAGTGGGAAGAAGTCACAGAGTGACACACAGTACACAGAGTAGATCAGCAGATCAGACAGAGTCTCAGTATAATATGGATAGGTGGCGTTTCAAGCCATGACCCTTCTTCAGATGTGAATGTTTTAAATCTGAAATACAAGCAGAAAGTGGTGGAAGTGTTTGGTAGGTCAGGCACCATCTGTGGAGAGTAGGGTTAATGTTTCACATCAATGAGGTACCATTGGACCTGACCTGCTGACTATTGACAACATTTTACACATTCACTACGCAGTTACGTATCTCTGATGTCAAAAACAAATAATATCATTATCACATTTGTAATCAGGGGAGCACCATAGCACTTTGGGAAATTTCACCAGGAAGAGCTGTTATTTTCTCCTGAATTATTGTTGGGATCTGGCTGAAGGGACATTGCAACTCCAAAGTACCTTAGCTAAATAATTTCCTACTTCTTGGGCAGTATTTGTGAAAAACGAAACAGAGTTCTGAATCGCGAACTGGACCAGAAACACAAACCGTTTCTCTCTCCAGCAAATGCTACCTGACCTGCTGGGTCATCCTTGACTTCACAAGTTAGCTCATGCTGCTCCAGCGGTGTTTGTTTTATGCCTCAGAGTTTCTGAACTAAGGAAAGGAAATACATCATCCTGCTCCTGATTAGCTTTGTGTAGTTCATTTTGGCAGCAGGGATTTCTGATATAACTTGGTCAGGAGAAACTAAAAATACAGGAAACTGAGTATCCCTGCAAGAAAGAAGTTCATATCTGATGAGGAAACTTCATAATTTCAAAGATGGCATTTTTAAATTCCTACATAAAATGGGATGGTTAGCAAAACACTGACCTAATAGGAAATAATCTACGGACCAAACAGAAAATAATTTGCAGAGCTTCTGGGAATGTTCTACAAAGAACCTGCACAGAATTAATCGGCTGAATGACCAAAAAATATCCCATAGCAAACAATAAAATTATTTCTTAAATGTAAACTTTAATGGTTTCTTAGAGATTATGGACCTTCCAAGATATTCAATTACTCTTCAGGTTAATTTTACAGTATTGCAAATGCTCTTCTTAAACATTAAATGTTATTCAAATGTAAATACAAAGATGCAATTAAACTGGAAAGAGTGCAGAGAGAATTTATGAAGATATTGCCAAGACTTGAGGCCCTGAGCTATGGGGAGAGGTTGAGCAACCTAGGACTTTATTCTTTGGATCACTAGGGACTAAGAGGTGATCTTAGAGACAAGTATAACATCATGAAGGGGAATAGATACGGTGAATATGTATCTGGACTTTCAAAAAGCCTTTAATGTATCTGGACTTTCAAAAAGTATTTGATAAGGTCCCACATAAGAGATTAGTGTGCATAATTAGAGCACATGGTATTGGTGCTAGGGTATTGATAGAGAACTGGTTGGCAGACAGGAAGCAAAGAGTAGGAATTAACGGGTCCTTTCAGAATGGCAGGCAGTGACTAATGGGGTGCTGCAAGGCTCAATGCTGGGACCCCAGTTATTTACAATATATATTAACGATTTAGATGAGGGAATTAAATGTAACATCTCCATGTTTGTAGATGACACAAAGCAGGGTGGCAGTGTGATCTGCGAATAGGATGCTATGAGGCTACAAGGTGACATGGATAGGTTGAGTGAGCAGATGCATGGCAGATGCAGTATAATGTGGATAAATGTGAGGTTATCCACTTTGGTGACAAGAACAGGAAGGCAAATTATTATCTACATGGTGTCAGATTAGGAAAAGGGGAGGTGCAACGAGACCTGGGTGCCCTTGTACATGAGTCACTGAAAGTAAGCACACAGGTACAGCAGGCAATGAAGAAAGCTAATGGCATGTTGGCCTTCATTGCGAGAGGATTTGAATTTAGGAGCAAGGAGGTCCTTTTGCAGTTGTACAGGGCCCTGGTGAGACTGCACCTGGAGTATTGTGTGCAGATTTGGTCTCCTAATTAGAGGAAGGACATTATTGCTATTGAGGGAGTGCAGCGTAGGTTCATCAGGTTAATTCCCGGGATGGAGAGACTGACATGTGATGAAAGAATGAGTCGACTGGGCTTGTATTCACTAGCATTTTGAAGCATGAGAGGGGATCTTATAGATAGAAACATAAAACTCTTAAAGGATTAGACAGGCTAGATGCAGGAAAAATGTTCTCGATGTTGGGGGAGTCCAGAACCAGGGTTCACAGTTTAAGAATAAGGGGTAGGCCATTTAGGACTGAAATGAGAAGGAAAAAAAAAATCATCCAGCAAGTTGTGAATCTGTGGAACTCTGCCCCAGAAGGCAGTGGAGGCCAATTCACTGGATGATTTCAAGAGAGAGTGAGATTTAGCTCTTAGGGCTGAAGGAATCAAGTATATGGGGAAAAAGCAGAAACGGAATACTGATATTGGCTGATGAGCCATGATCATATTGAATGGCTGACTCAAAGGGCCAAATGGACCTATTTTCTATGTTGCTATGAATACATACGGTCTTTTATCCAGGGTAAGGGAAACTAGAGGGCATACATTTAAAGTGAGAGGGGAAAGGTTTAACAGGAGCCTGAAAGGCAACTGTGGTAGGTATATGGAACGAGCTGCCAAGGAAGTAGTTAAGGCAGGTACAATAACAGCATTTAAAAGACATTTAGACAGGTACATAGATAAGAAAAGTTCAGAAGAATATGGGCCAAAAAGGAGATAAAGAAGACTAGCTTAGTTGGGGTGTCTTAGTTGGCATAGGCAATATAGCTGAAGATCCTATTTCTTTGCTGTTTGTCTTTATGAGTAATAGTTTTCAGTTAAAGTGATTCAGCACTCCACCATCACTAAAAATATTAATGTATATCAAGAGGAGAATAATCAGAATATTCTTCTATTTTGCCAAATGTGATTTTCTCTTGTTCATTTAACCATTTATTTTCAAAGACAGATTCCAATTTGAATCATTTCCTACCTTTTCACCATGGAGTGTAAATGAAGGTGGGGTTGCCAATGAATTAATCTTGTCATTTGCATTCAAGACATTCATGGCATTTCTGAGATTTTTCCTAACCTTTGAAACGAGGACTTCTTCATTTTCTTAACAATTATTCTCTTGCACGGAATTAGCTGCTTACCTTTGACCTGATTCTACTTACTTTTGATTTGCATTGTCCATACATTCTCCTCACATAAAGTTGTGAGTTTTGAAACATTACTTCTTTAACATGTAAAATTTTCCAAATCAACAACAGATTGGAATAATAAGTAGAATCTCCATTAGGCAACAGGAATGTAACTAAAACTCCCATGAGAGGTAAACCTAAACTAAATCTCCAAAGTGGAAATTCTTTTTCATTATTTTTAATTACCACAAAAATGTGGGCTTCCCCTCGTATTTTTGCACTTCACATATACAGCACTCTCACTTCTGCTTCATTTTTTTAATTGAAATTACATTTGTCACTGACATTCAGAGGTACTAATTTAGCATAAAAACAAACTGTTAGAGGAACCCAGTTGGCCAAGCAACATCTGATGGAATTTTTAAAACATTCAAAATAAAATGTTATTCCAATTAAAAAATAAATATGAAACATAAGCCATACAAAAGTTCCCACATGACTCAGCTCCTCAAAGTTCAGTAGCAAAAATAACCAAGACCATGGACATCCCCAAAAGAGCCTTCACATTGACTGCGGCAAGCTTCAGTGTGCCCGTCAGCATGTACCCCTGCAGTCTAGAATGGAGGGAAATGGACAATCAATGAGACGAGTCAAGACTCTTCCTCTGGATTGAAAGAGTGGAGGGGAGATAGTCAGTATAAAATGGTGAGAGGGGGTGGGGCAGGTCCTGGCAGCCGATAGTTGGATCCAGGTGAGGAGCTGTGGATTGTGGATTGAGTCAGGTGGTGGAGAAAGGAGTGGAGCTAACTACAGAGATGTGATTGGTGGAGGTTACCTTAGGCTGCAGATGATGAAATCCAATGGAAAAGTAGTAATTGTGGGAGGATCTGGAGGGACAGAGGGATCAAAGGGGGAGGTTATCTGAAAATAGAGAATTTAATGTACATGCCATTGGGATGTAGATTACCAAGATGGAATAGCGTGATGTTCCTTTAGTTTGGGTTTGGCTTCACCTTAGTAGAGGAAGAAGCCAAGGACAGACATGTCAGTGAGAAAATGGGGAGGGTAATTAATAGTTTGCAACTCGGAGCTCCAGGATAACTTAATGCTAATTTAGCTTGATGCTTGCTGGCCTTAAATTTTCTTTGTATGGGCATGTGCCCACACCACGATGTTGGATTAATATTGGTATTTGGGGATAAAGCAGAGCCAGGGGATGACTAGGAATCTGTATCTAAATACTAGCCCCTTAGTCAAATAACTAGTTACATTAATTCCTAATAAAACAAGAATTGCATTTTCATACAATTTTATTCAATGGCATTTATAAATGTTCAAAATGCAATTAATGTTTCATTTGGAATTAATGTAGCTCTATATATTTGACTAAGGGGCAAGTGTTTAGCTATTCTTTGACTACGATTATACCACAAATATCAATATTAATCCAAGATGGAGTACAGGAAGGAGATATAAAACTTAGTAACATGGTGTTAGAACAATAGTGTTGGATAAAACACTATCCAAATTGTGAGTCTGTGGAATTCTCTGCCTCAGAGGGGCGGTGGCTGGTTCTCTGGATACTTTCAAGCGAGAGCTAGATAGGGCTCTTAAAGATAGTGGAGTCAGGAGATATGGGGAGAAGGCAGAAACGGGGTACTGATTGGGGATGATCAGCCATGTACACAATGAATGGTGGTGCTGGCTCAAAGGGCCGAATGGCCTACTCCTGCATCTATTGTCATAATGCTATCCAGTCAGTAGATTGTGTATATACACGATAAAGGGAATAACGTTTAGTGCAAGATAAAGTTTAGTAAAGTCCAAATAGTCCAAGAGCCTCTAATGAATTAAATAGTCGATCAGGATCGCTATCCAGTTGGTGACAGGATGGTTCAGTTGCTTGATAACAGCTGGGAAGAAATTGCCTCTGAATCTGGAGGTATGCATTTTCACACTTCTGTTCCTCTTGCCTGATGGGAGAGGGGAGAAGATGGTAGTGTCCACGGTGAGACTTGTCCATGATTACGCTGGTGGCTTTGCCGAGGCAGTGTGAAATGTAGTTGGAGTCAATGGAAGGGAGGTTGGTTTGCCTGATGGTCTGGACTGCGCCCACAATTCTCTGCAATTTCTTATGGTCTTGGATGGAGCCATTTCCCAAGCCATGCTGTGGTGCATCTCGATAAAGGGAATATCTTGCCTTAACAAATCTCAAAAAATACCGATCAATTTGTGTAAATTGCATTATTACGCAACTCTAAATTTACAATACGAGTCATTGTTTGCATGATGTTTTATAGATTTATAACAATTATTTAAAAATCAACTTTTCCAACCACAATATCAATTCACAATTAATGATTGACTGTAACAACTAAAATCTCATTTGCTTTTTTGATGCATGTTAAAGATCTCCTATGATGGTAAGTTCTACCAGTGTCCCAGATGCACAGTCACTGGCTATTCATCTGATTATTGTCAGCGGACTTGAGGGATTGGTATCGACATGGATTGAGAACTGATTATTGACAGCAAGCAAAGAGTGGAATAAACAGATCTTTTTCATGTTGGCGTGTTGTCACATTTGGTGGAGACAGAGCTCGGGGCTTGAGCCCCAGCTATTCACAATTTATATCTATGATCTTGCTGAAAAGATTAAATGCGTAGGTCCAAGTTTTCTGATGATACTAAACTTGGTGTGATTGCGAATACAGAGGAAGATGTAAAGAGGCTTTGAGAAATATGGACAAGCTAAATTACACATTGGGAATATGGCAGATGTAATAGAGAATGGAAAATTGTGAGGTCAGAGAATCATATTGTCATACAGCAAGGAAACAGGCCCTGCGGCCCAACTTGCCCATGCTATCCAGCATGCCCAATTTACATTAATCCCACCTGCCTGCGTTTGACCCATAACCTATCGTGTCCATTTACCTGTCCAAATGTTTCTTAAACGTTGTGATAGTACTTGGCTCAACCAGCTTCTCTGGCAGCTAGTTTAATATATCTCCCACCTTTGTGTAAAATAGTTGCCCCTCAGGTTCTTATTAATTCTTTCCCCCTCATCTTAAACCTATGACCCCTGGGTCTTGGCCAAGTGGGTCATCTACTGTGGGTTAGAAAAGACAGTCTTTATTAAACACTGAGCAAATGGATCATGTTGATGTTCAAAAGAACTATTTGTAATTTTATTCTAGTGAATGAAGACCAATATGCAGGTGTAGCAGATCATTAGGAGGACAAATAGTATGTCAGTCTTTAACATGAGAGTGTTTGAACTCAGGAGTCAAGTCAAGTCAAGTCAAGTTGATTCGTCACATACACATACGAGATGTGCAGTGAAATGAAAAGTGGCAATGCTCGCGGACTTTGTGCTAAAAGACAAACAAACAAACAACCAAACAAACTACAAACAGACAAACAACAAACAACAACAGAATGGAACAGAATTCTAAGGAATTCTTTTTGCAGTGGTATAGAGCCTTGGTGGCAATACACCAGGCAGACTGAACAGTTTTGCTCTCCTTATCTAAGAAGGAATGCATTTGCAATGCAGAGAGTGCAGTGAAGACTCATTATATTGCTTGCAGAGATGTTGGGTTGGCCTTAGGTATAGAAGGAGAGATTGAATAGATATGGTAAGTATTTTTTTAGAATTTAGAAGAATGCGAGGAATTCTCATACAAACATATAAAAAGGGTTTGACAGATTAGATGCAGGGAAGATATCTCCTTAGCCACAAGTGTAAACCAAGGAGGAGAGATAAAGAACTACAGATGTTTGTTTACCAAAATAGACACAAAGTGCTAGAGCAAAGGGCCTGTCCCACTTGGCCGTCATTTGCGCCTCATTTACGCGTCATATGTAAAATAGGTTGACAAGTCGTGACTTGTGGTGGTATCGTGCGGCAGGATTTCGTAGAGTAACAAAATCCTCGCACGCCACCTGCGTGACGTATCGCGTACGCACACTGACGCATTGGGCACGCACGCTGACGCATTGGGTACGCACGCTGATGTATTGGCGTTGCACGCTGGTGTCCCGACGTCTCACGTGGTGATGCATGGTTACGTCACCATGCGTCGCCGCATAGTATTCTAATGGCGCCACGCGCACCAGACGGCATGATGACGCGTGATTTGCTCACGACATCGCACGCAAGGACGCGTCAACCTATTTTACATATGACGCGTAAATGAGGCGCACATGACGGCCATGGGACAGGCCCTTAACTGCATGGGTCACTCAGCATCTGTAAAACATGAATAGGTGATATTTTAGGATGGGATCCAAGGAGGCACAGTTTGAGAATAGGGGGAAAGCTATTAACGAATGTGATGAGGGGAAAATTCTTCATTAAGATTATGATGCACCCTTGGAACTTTCTCCCATGGATAGCTGAAAAGGTTCAGTCATTGAATTTATTCAATATGGAGAATGATGGATTTCTGGATGTTAGTGCTGAGGTAGAAGATGAGCCATGACATTGATGAATGGCAGAGCCGACTCGATGGCCTGGATGACCTACTTCTATACCTATTGTTTTATTATCTTATGCCTGCAATATTATTTCACCATTGAGAACATATTAAAGTAAATCCTTGTATATTACATGCCAATGACATGTTTAGAATAAGCTGGTACTTCAATTTACCTAATGACTCATGGAAATTATTTGCATTGGACATTCAGATTATTTCAAATGTATATATATAAACAAGTATTTCTCACACTTTTGAATAAATTTGAATAATGTATAGGGCATGAACAGAATGAAAAATAAACCAATCTTAGTTGCGTGAAACTCTAACATGAATAAAAACAACTGATGAAATATTGTCTTTTGCAGCATTGTACAGAAGTGATGGATTAAATGCCATATAAATATACCACCAAGCTTTGCATTTCAAGTTCAAGTTGGTTTATTGTCATGTGGCCCTGATGGGACAATGAAATTCTTGCTTTGCTTCAGCATTTACATACAAAATCATGCTAAAGATCAGTTTTGAGGATTTTAACAGGTTGTATCTCAGCTTGGTATGAGAATTGCTCTGCTCTTAACCTCTTGAAACTGCAGAGAGTGAGTGGTGAATACAGCCCAGTCCATCATAGGCTTGTCACTTCCTTCCATCCAGTCCATCTTCACGTTGTGTTGCACTAAGAAGGCTAGAAGCATTGTCAAGGATGTCTGCCATCGTGCCCATTCCGTTATCCCTCTTCTACCTTCTGAAAGAAGATACGAGATACTTGAACATAAGAGATTAGCGTGCAAAATTAGAACACATAGTATTGGGGGTAGGGTATTGACATGGATAGAGAACTGGATGGCAGACAGGAAACAAAGGGTAGGAATTAACGGGTCTTTTTCAAAATGTCAGGCAGTGATTAGTGGTGTGCCGCAAGTCAGACCAGGGACCCCAGTTCTTAACAATATATATCAATGATTTAGACGAGGGAATTAAATGTAACATCTCCAAGTTTGCAGATGACCCAAAGCTGGGTGACAGTGTGAGCTGCGAGGAGGATGCTATGAGGCTGTAGGGTACGTTGGGTGAGTGGGAAGATGCATGGCAGATGCAGTATCATGTACATAAATGTGAGGTTATCCATTTTGGTGGCAAGAACAGGAAGGCAAATTATTATTTGATTGGTGTCAGATTAGGAAAAGGGGAGGTGCAACGAGATCTGGGTGTCCTTGTATATCAGTCACTGAAAGTAAGCACGCAGGTATAGCAGGCAGTGAAGAAAGCATGTTGGCCTTCATGGCGAGAGGATTCGAGTTTAGGAGCAAGGAGGTCCTATTGCAGTTGTACAGGGCCCTGGTGAGACTGCACCTGGAGCATTGTGTGTAGATTTGGTCTCCTAATTTGAAGAAGGACATTATTGCTATTGATGGAGTATGGTGTAGATTCACCAGGTTAATTCCTGGATGGCAGGACTGACATATGATGAAAGAATGGGTCGAGTGGCTTGTATGCACTGGAATTTAGAAGCATGAGAGGGGATCTTATAGAAACATATAATATTCTTAAAGGATTGGACAGGCTAGATGCAGGAAAAATGTTCCCGATGTTGGGGGAGTCCAGAACCAGGGGTCACAGTTTAAATATAAGGGGTAGGCCATTTGAGAAGGTTGTTGGCTGCAAGGGCCAGGAAGCAAGCGGGTAAGATCACAGGGCTGCCAACATTGGTTGAGAGTTGGGAGAGACAAAGCCCGAAGGACCGTGGCGACCGAGGGGGGGGGCTTTAAATTGGATTAGCTATGAATAAGGTTAGGCTAAATTACATTCCACAGTAGAGCCAGGCTCTGATCAACAGGTGCAGCACGTGAATGATCTTCATAGTATATTCATGTATGGAAATCAGATATATAATCAAACACTTGGCCCATGTTGACCAACCTGGGTCTCACTGCACACATGGTACTACTCCTGACCCTAACTCCAGTTGCATACCTTCTCTCATTCCTGACCCTGAGTCCAGCCTTACACCTGGTCCCCTATTCTACCCTGATCATAGCTGCTTACCTGCTTAGGTTCCCAGTGCTGAACACTCCCATTGTCCCAGCTTTGACTGCACACCTAGTACTATTCCAGACCTTGACTCTGGATGCACACTTGGCCTTGCTCCAAGTCCCTCTGCACTGACAATATATCTGGCCCACACATAAAGCCCCATATCTGACCCCCTGGACTTAACCTACTATGTTCAAGTCCACAGGTGCTTATCCAATGAGTAATCTTTTATGGGGCACTTCACACCCAATGGATTCCTTGTTATCTGACATGCTAGTTACTTTGTCAAAGAAGTCGTCAATTGGTTGAACACAATTTCTCATTCATAAAATTATACTCACTCAGCTGTATAAGTATTCTGTTACCATTTCCTTCATTTTCCTAACAAACTGCCCTGAAGTTATTTTCAACCCCAATATTTTCAGTGTTTTGCTGTTTTCCTCTCGGCTGGGACTTTTCCGAAATGCACAGTCCAATAATTATATATTTATGCAATATTATGCTATTAAATGTGATTTTGAGAGTACATAATATTTTCTGTGGTATTCATAACATAACCATGATAAAAAGATCTTTGTTTTGATTGCACCTACCAACATGCATACATTAATATAACACAGTTAATATGTACCAAGGGCAAATTTTTGTTCCAATGCTCCCCATTCCCAATTACTTTTACATTGAAGTGATTGAAATCCAAGTGAAGTTTAAATGGCATCAGAAAAATAAAACCTCCGGAATGGATGATATTCATTACATGGTTGGTTGGAGTCAGTATCAGCACAATTACTATATTAAACTTTGAATCTTCAGATGTCTTGGTTCAAGCTAAAACTAAAGACAAATAATAACATCCTCACACATTCCCCTGCAAATATCTCTCACTCCTTTAAAGTATGCCCCTTCTTTGAACAAGCTCTTAAACATCGCATCTGAATGAGTTTCCATCTGATTACACTCCTTGAGGATGTTCATCTGCATGTTCAATTAATAAAGCAATGAGATGGGGACATTTCTATTCAACCTGTCAAAGGAATTTGGGGAGGGGGAGGGTTTAAAAATAGTCAGTGAGGTAAACAAACATAATAGTTGTGTGGCAAATAACAATAGTACTACTTTCCCCCAACTGAAGGAAATAATGAGTTATTGGGGCTGTACGTTGTGACAGACAGCCTGACACCTTGCATGTCATTTTAATATTACATTTATCCCATCCCCCTGGATATTCCGGACTAATAAATTAAGTTTTTGTCAACTAATTACAAATCAGGCTAATTACAAATCAATAGCATTAGCCAACTTCGAAACACGAAGCGCTGAGCATTGGGATCCAGACATCACGGACAACTGGCCTCAGTTCCCCGCTCACATCTCGCAGTGCTCTCTGTCTGGACCAGGGGCCACGGAGTATTTTTGAAAGTGGGGAGACTGAGCGATCACTGATCACTGGCCTTGGGGGTACCCAGTGAGGGAGTGGAGCAACCAAGTGGGGGGAGCGACATTTTGAAATTTGATGTATTAAAATCATGTTTTAGTGCATTGTAGAAGTATGATTTCAATGTTTTTGGTTTGAAGTATTTTTAAGAGGTAACTTTTTAAGGGGCAACTTTTTCCACACAAAAGGTGGTGGGTGTATGGAACAAGCTGCCAGAGGAGGTAGTTGAGGCAGGGACTTTCCCAACATTTAAGAAACAGTTAGACTGATACATGGATAGGACAGGTTTGGAGGGATATGGACCAAAAGCAGGTAATGTAGCTGGAACATGTTGGCGGGTGTGGACAAGTTGCGCCAAAGGGCCTCACAGTGCATCACTCTATGACTCATTATACCTCCACCATGCATGAATGCTTCAAATAAAGTGGTCGAGTTTTATTGTCATATAGAAACATAGTAAATAGGTGCAGGAATAGGCCATTCGGCCCTTCGAGCCAGCACTGCCATTCAATGTGATCATTGCTGTTCATTTAAAATAAGTACCTCTTTCCTGTTTTTTTCCCCATATCCCTTGATTTTGCTAACCCCAAGAGCTACATGTAACTCTCTCTTGAAAATATCCAGTGAATTGGCCTCCACTGCCTTCTGTGGCAGAGAATTCCACAGATTCACAACTTTCTGCGTGAGGAAAGTTTGTCCTCATCTCAGTCCTAACTGGCCTACCCTTTATTCTTAAACTGTGACCCCTGGTTCTGAACTCCCCCAACATCGGGAACATTTTTCCTGCAGTTACATTAAGTGAAAGTCTAGCAGGCAAGCAGGATGCTTTCTCCAACCACCCCCATTTGAAGGCCACTATCTTCCACCGTTTCTACCCAGTGCTTGGTACTTACTTCCAGCAGCCACTGGTTGTCCTCCAGGATGCACCGAGCTGCAGTCTGATCCACGCCGGTCACCTGGGTAAATTCGGCACAGAGACTCTCACGGCAACGGCGCAACTCTTCCGGCGCCTCCGACGGCCCGGGACTCTTGCACTGTGGCTGCTCCATGGCCGGAGCTGCAGCAAGCGATTCGCCAGCCCGATAAACACTCGCCAGCCCCGGCTCCCCATCCGCATCTGTCTCCACCGCTGCCATATGCTTCCATCCCTCCCTCAGCCCCGGCTCTCCAACACCCGCGGCCCATGCAGTTGATATGAGTTTTGACATTTTTGTTGATCACAGAATTTCTCATGGCAGAGCGTGAGAATTTTGTGATCAGCGTGAGAGCGTGAGAATTTGGCCAAATGCGTGATTCTCACGCTCAATGCGTGAGAGTTGGCAGCCCTGAGATCATCTCTGACCCCTCTCACCCTGCCCACAAACTCTTTGAAGCACCTCCCTCTGGAAGGCAACTCTGGACTGTCAAAGCCGCCACAGCCAGACATAAAAACAGCTTTTTTCCACGAACTGTAGCTCTACTCTATAACCAAAACTCTGTAACCTCCTTTAGCTCTGGTATCTTATTTCATTCACATCTATAAACTATAATGTTTTATTATTATTGTTTAATGGTTTATGTGTCATTCTGAATTGTTACTGTATGTCATGTTCTTATTTGTGAGCGGAGCACCAAGGCAAATTCCTTGTATGTGCACATAATTGGTCAATAAACTTATTCATTCATGAAGAAAAATAATTTCACCCAGAGAGTTGTGAATCTGTGGAATTCTCTGCCCCAGCAGGCCAATTCACTGGATGTTTTCAAGAGAGTTAGATTTAGCTCTTAGGGCCAAAGGAATCAAGGGATATGGGGAAAAAGCAGGAACGGGGTACTGATTTTAGATGATCAGCCATGATCATATTGAATGGCGGTGCTGGCTTGAAGGGCCGAACGGCCTACTCTTGCACCTATTTTTTAATGTTTCTATGAAAGCCCAGTCATCCAGGCATAGAATAATTTCCTCCCACTGCTATCAGACTCCTGAACCAGTCATCTCTTTCACACCACCATCACAAAGTTGTCACATACTTTTATTCTTAACTCTACCTCATTCAGTTATTTTATTGTACTTTGATATTCTTTTTCAGTTTGCACCAAATGTTTTGCACCACCGTACTGTTTTACCCTCACTTTTGTTGCATTTTTCATTACTGTATGTGTACTGTTTACCCTGGGAATTCATGTGAACAAGGAATTTCATTGCAACCTGGTGTATATGACAATAAACAAATCTGGTTTTCGCTTCAACCAATTTGTTTTGGGAACCTCTGGGCAAACAAAGGAACCAGCAATCATTCTGTTCAACCAGGGAACATAAACGCAACACAGATTTGAAATGAAATTATACATGGGATAGATTTTTTTTTTTGGATAACCAAGAAATACATTGACGTTTGCCCATGACTGCCTCCGTGTAAACTGTCCATCTTTTTTTTGTCCCTCAGTGACCTTGTTGGAGTGTGGCATTGGTTCGGCACCATAATCCTCCAGGATAATTGTCACACTTCCGAGTTGTAGCATAGATGGGTCTCCGTGAATTGCTTTGAGGTGCAGGGACCAGAATGTTTTTTGCACATGAGGGATGGGATCTGGTGGCGGACTTCAGTTCTGCAGAGGGTGTCAAACAGTACTTTGCAGCATCGATTGGAATACTCAGGAGGAATAAATGCAGCAGGTAGCGACAGAAAATAACTCTCCACTTTCATTCGCTCATATGGCACCACGGTAAAGTTGCTGCCTCACAGCGCCAGAGACCCGCGTTTTATCCTGACTAGGGTGCTTGCTGTCTGTATAGAGTTTGTATGTTCTCTCCCTGACTGCGTAGGTTTGCTCCGGGTCCTCCGGTTTCTTTCCACATTCCAATGATGTACGGGTGTGTAAGTTTATTGGCTTTTGTAAATTGTCCCTCGTGTGTAGGATAGTGTTAGTGTACGGGGATCGCTGGTCGGTGCAGACGCGAAGTGCCAATGTTTCTGCACTGTATCTCTAAACTAAAGAAACTAGGCTTTCTTTCTGTTCAGATCATAAATAATTTGGTATCCTAGAACAATTCACTTTGCAATTATTTGTTCAGAGCTAAATAATATTTCAAAAATGGATCAGGGAAAATAAACAGAAAATAATAAAATTGGATTAGAAACTGAGGAAGATCATTCCAAAAAAATTTTAAGAAAATGTAATGCAAATAATTTTGTTACACATTACAAATGTGATATTTTAACAATTCATATAATGATATAAATAGTGAAAATCATCCAATGCTATTAATGTTAAACGATTGTAAAAAGATTGTAAAGGTTGGTTATAAATTGAGCACTTTAGCTTTAAATTCCTGTTGCTGCACATTTCCAAGTAATTAACTTTCTGCAATTTCTCCAGTGAGAGAGAGTTGTAACTAATGGAACATGGGAGATCTTTTAGGAGTTTGTCTGGGATATATTTCTGCTGAGATGTCTGGAAAGATTTAGTCCTTAGTGCAGGACTAGAAAGGTAGGAAAAAGTAAAAGTCTATCGAGAAGCCCTAACTTATGAGTATATTTTCTTCTTGTATACGAAGGTGACAAAGAAGATTTTTTTTCCTGCCACCTGGAAATAAGAGGTGCCACACAGCATAAATGTATTACAATTAAGGGTGGGAATAGGTAAAGAATTTTTGTAAAGTTCTATTCATATGAACTAAACAAAACTACTAACTGGAGCCTGAAGAAAGGTCCCAACATGAAACATCACCTATCCTCCTCCAGAGATGCTACCTGACCCGTTGAGATAATCCAGCACTTTGTGTTTTACTCAAGATTCCAGCATTTGTAGTTCCTTTTGTCTATCAATTATCTTTCTCAATTCTTTTTATTTGTCAAGAGCATTGATTGGTATCCATTCCCCAACAAGAGCCAATTGTCATCAGGAGACAGTAGTTTTCCATCAGAGTTCTGTCAGAAGATAGATACAACCTTTAATTTCTTTTGATAAGGGTTTCTAATTACTAAGGTATCAGGAGACAAGCTCGTTTATGTTGGTTAGATTTGTTTTCATGTCCTGTAGCTTTTTGATTGTACTATCTCTAAAATTGATTAGGTAATAGATGCCTGGCTGCAGAAGGGAAGCTAAGTAAAGAAGAGTGCAGTGTGTAAGCAAAACTAATGACATGAGACTCGGTATGAAATAATCATTAGAAACCAATCCACCAAGGCTAGCAGTGTAGCATACATTCCGACACAACCGAAACTTAACCTGCGCTGTTAGTAAAATAGGAACGTGACTAGGAAATCAGAGACTGACCACTACTTTAAAGAGATTAAACACAACAGTAAGTCATGGATTCCTTAAGTAGATATAATGCTTGCTGCACTGCAGAAAAACCTGCAAAATTATACTGCGTTTACCACAAATTCTTAAATCAATGCTCTTATAGGGCAACACAGTGGCACAGTTGGAGTTGCTGCCTTAGAGCGCCCTAGACGTGGGGTTGGTTCTGTCTACGGGTGCTATCTGTACAGAATTTGCACGTTCTCCCTGTGAACACCCAGGTTTTCTCTGGGTGCTCCGGTTTCCTTCCACATTCCAAAGATGTGTAGGTTTGTAGGTTGATTGGCTTGTGTAAATTGTCCTTAGTGTGTAGGATAGAACTGGTGTACAGGTGATCATTGGGAGGGCCTGTTTGCACGCTATATCTCTCAACTAAACTAAACTAAAATATCATTAAAAACAGACATTTTATTGAAAGACGTAAATCATGATATCTTTAATTTTTTTAGCATTATTTTTTCTGCATCCAGTTACTATCTGACTGAGATGGCAGGACAATAATTGTTCAAAGACCTCAACATTCAACAAGCTAATTGGAAATGTGTCCACAGAGGGTAACCAGGACAGCGCAGAGGATCATTGGCTGCCCTCTCCCCTCCCTGATAGACATCTACACCTCCCGCTGCCTTAGCAGGGCAAAGAAGATCATCAAAGACAGCTCCCATCCTGCGTTTGGACTGTTCGACCTGCTGCCCTCTGGAAGGCGCTATAGGTGCATCAAATCCAGGACAAACAGACTCAGGAATAGTTGCTTTCCGAGAATTATATCTACTATAAATTCAAATTCACACATGCACTGACTACACCGCCCAACACGGACTTCCATCTGTATATATGTATATATGTATGTAGCGCCGCAGAATTTGTGTACCTATTCCCCCCCCCATCTCCCTTCTGTTTTTTGTTTTTTCTGTTTCTTGTTTTTTGTGCTAAATTGTATGTATGCACTGAGTACGAGCAGCTTTCAGTTTCACTGTACATGTATAGTGACAATAAATAAATGGCATATCACATGTGTGATCTATGGCAATTTAGTCTCAATTCTCTTTATTTCTTTCCAGGTGGGAAAACCGATATTTTTTTCAGCAAACCAAGAAATGAAACACCACCTTTTGATTAAGCAAATAACATTATTTTTATATTAATGCCCATTAAATTACTACTTCACCCACGTACTGATGCAGCCAACGTCATGAATGATTAAATGAGGAAACCTCATTCTGGAAACCTCTTCCGCACCCGTCACCACACCCTTCCTGTGAGGGGGTGACCAGAACCACAGACATACACACACACACCTAACACACAGTTAACAATGGGCTGTTTTCTTTATCATTGTTACTTTTTTGCATATATTTCATTCATTTCCTCTATATTTCTCCATATCATCGTGCATATCTCTCATTTCCCTTTCAAGTCCAAGTTCACATTTATTGCCACATGCACCAATAAAGGTACTGTTGAATTTGACTTACCATGCAGCCATACAATCAAAAGAGCACAATATACAATAGAATATAACATGAACATCCACCACAGTGCAATTAACATTCTTCATTGAGGTGGAAGGCAGTAACTTTGTCAGTCCTCGTCCCTTGTTCATCCATGGTCAGGGCCATGAACCATCCGCAGTCGCTGCTACAGATGGCCTGATGTACAGGCACTCTCATCGGGACGCTTGAAACTCCGACATCGGGACGGGCGGACACTCCGCGGCTTGGAGGTCCCGAATCGGCCGCTTCCTATTGGAGATCGGAGCTTCATGATGTTATAGGCCGCAGGCTTGCGGTCGGAGCTCTTAAAGTCCACACCGCGCCCGCGGCTAGAAGCTCCGCAGACCACGGCTTCAGGATGTCGTAGTCTGCGGGCCAGCGATCGGAGCACTTCTTCTGGCGACCCCCGGCAAGGGATCGCCCGGCTCCGCGATGGAAAGTCCGCGCTGTAGAAGGGTCTCAACCCGAAATGTCACCTATTCCTTTTCTCCAGAGATGCTGACTGACCCACTGAGTTACTCCAGCTCTTTGTGTCTATTTTTGATTTAAACCAGCATCTGCAGTTCCTTCCTACACAATATTCCAAATGCAGCCTAACCAAACTGCAACATAACTTCCTGACTCTTATACACAATGCCCCGAATGAAAGCAAGCATACTATATGCCTTCATTACCAATCTGTCTACTTATGTTGATGCTGCCTATTACACGGCATCTGACTGACAGTGCTCTGTGGCCTCGGTAGATCACCATCAATACTTTCTGGCCACTAAAGTTGTAAAACCTGAGGCAGGTGCATAGGCAAACAAGATCAAAGCTAAAATGTCCCTGGCAAAGCAGGAATTTTAATGACAAATGCTATGCCCTGACTCAGTTCTGATGAAAGGTCTCAGATCTGAAAAATTAACTCTTTCTCTTTCCATGGATGCTGGGTTTTCTGGATTTTCAGTTTTTATTTCTAGGCCTTAGTTTGTCAATGTGTTTCCTATCTTACATTTGAAATCACTCTCCTCTCCTAAACCAGCAGTGTGTCAAGGCTTTGAGTTAATCACTTGGATTGGATAAATATTACTTAATTTTAGACTAAACAATTAATTGTATCAGAATTCCTTCCACTCTTCTTTCCCCCAAAACTGATCCAATTGCTGTTTGAAAACAAATATGGATGCGTGCCTCAATTAACTTTCGTTTCAGCACCATTTTCTGGGTACTTGTTCAATAACAATAGCATAAATCTTGGAGTGCAAAATAACATTAATGTACCCACAATTAACATGATTTTTACTTGCAACATATAAGTCATGGCAATATTCCTTTGGGTTAAAAAGTTGTGTGAATTGCAGAAACATGGCAGGTACAAATTAGTTTTGGCCCCTCTCCAGGACCAAACTAAATGACATGCTGCAAGAAGTCTGTGGCCCGAAGCAACTAAAGAAATGAACCTTTTAACATTTTTTTAAATTGAGGGCCAATCAAAAAGAGACAAAAGCAAAAAAAATGAAGTTGCTGTAAATCTGAAAGAAAAAAATAATTGGAATGAACAGGTCAGCCAGCATTTGTGAAGTGTCAGAGTTAATGTTTCAGGCCTTCTGATGATATGTCTTTGACCTGAAATGTTATCTCTGTTTCTCTATCCACAGATACTGCATGACAACACCCACTGAATGCTTCCAATATGTTCTGTGTTTATATCAGTTGGTCTTTCATCCATTGGCAGGTTTCCAAAAGTCCTTGATAACAGCTCTGTCTGTCGCCTTGCTGATATACTCCTTGGGGTGGACAAATGGGGGAAGGGAGAGGGCTGGTGACATTGAACACTGCTATCAGAGGTGCCAGATATTGGGTGCATGCTGCAACTTCCGGCTCTGTAATAAAGTGGATGGAGAAGGTCTTGACAGGAGACAGATACTACTGAAGTAAGAGTGATCCTACTCAAATCTGAACCGATCTGTACTTTGGCCTGCTACTTAATGCTAACCAATTCTGCTCAGATATCCGCTGAAGCATAACAAACAGGATGAATCCATTTTTATGCTGACTGGCTGTATAGAATCACAAAATGTCTGGAGCACAGATTGAAGCCATTTGGCCCATTGAGGCAGTGCAGGCTGTATATAAAGCCAGCTCGGCCAATTCCACGTGACACCATGTTTTTGAAAATCCTTTCCTTTTGAAATGCTACTATTGATGTTGCCATCACTACCACATCTGGCAGTGCATTCCAGAACCTATCAGTCATTCCTGGCTCATTTGCCAAACATCTTCATTCTATCCACCCAGGTTCTTGGCTTCTCTGATAAATCAAAGAGTTTCTCTCCTTCTCGTCTAGTCTAATCATATCCTTTCTGATTTTAAACACTTCTGTCATGTCTCCTCGAAACCGCTTTTCTAAGCAGAACAAAGCTGGCTTGTCCAGCAACTCCCATCCTCACCCCTGGAATCATTTTGGTTCTGATCTCTACTGAACCTTCTCCATAGCTTACCCATCTTTGTGACGGCACTGTGGCACAACGGTAGAATTGGTGTCTTACAGAGCCAGGGACCAAGGTTCAATCCTGACTATGGGTGCTGTCTGCTCAGAGTTTGTACATTCTCCCTGTGACTGCCGGGTTCTCTCCGGGTGCTCCAGTTCCTGCTGTAATCTGATAACAAAGGGAATAAAGCTGTTCCTGTATCTGGTTATACATACTTTTAAGCTTTTGTATCTTCTGCCATTGAGAGCCAGGAGAAGAGGAAATGACCAGGATGAAAAAGTCCTTGATTATGTTGGCTGCATTCTCGATGCAGTGTGAAGTGCAGATGAAGATGATGGTGGGAAGGCTGGTTTGCATGATGGTCTAGCTCTAGGCTACATCCACAACTCTCTGCAGTATTTTATGGCCTTGGGCAGAGCTCGAAGGGCCAAATGGCCTCCTCTTGCACCTATTGTCTATGTTCCCAAACCAGGCTGTGGTGCAATCTGATAGTATGCTATTACAGTGCATCTGTAGAAGTTGGTAAGAGATGTTGAAGACTTGCCAAACTTCCTTAGTTTCTTGAGCATGTAGAGGCATTGGTGTGCTTTCTTGGCCTTGGATTCAAAGTAGTTAGACAGATTGTTGGTGATGTTTATGCCTAGAAACCTGAAGCTCTTGTTCATTTCCACTTTGGCACCATTGATGCTGATTGGGGCATGTACTCTATCATCTATATTACTAAAAGTCTGTTCTTGGCCGGTTTTGGCCATCTGTGCTGCGATTTCCGAGAGAACGCCGCCACCTACGGCCGTCATTTTTGGCCACCTCGCTCAGACCCTCCTCCGCCGTATGTGTGCCGAGGATTTTTCCCGTCGATGAAAAATGACAGAGATATTAATGTTTTTACAAAATTCCCCATTCTCTCTGCTGCCCCCGCTGGCGGCAGGGGGGAGGGACTATAAAACCAGGAAGTGGTGTTCCCCAATCAGTCTATTCAAGATGGAGTAAGGCAGAGGGTCACGTTTCTCTGAGCTGTGAATAACATTGAACACATGTCTACTCAAATGTAAGTGCCCTTAGTGGTTCTAAAACGCTTGCAGAATGTGTCTATTGGTTCTAAAATGTTTGCAAAAAGTGTCTCTTTTGGTTCTACAATGCTTGCAGAATGTGTCTCTTTTGGTTCTAAAATGGTTTTTAGGTTCTCCCCCCCCCCCTTTCTTCTCCCCCCCCCCCCCCCCCCCCCCCCCCCCCCCCCCTCTCCTCCCCCCCCCTCCCCCTCTCTCCCTCTCCCCCCCCCTTCTCCCCCCTCTCTCCCCCTCTCTCCTCCCCCCCTCTTCTCCTCCCCCCTCTTCTCCCCCCCCTCTGCTCCCTCCTCTCCCCCCCCTCTTCTCAAAAAATGTTTATTGGTTCCAAAATGTTTGCAAAAAAGTGGTCTTTTTGGTTCCCCCCCCCTCTTCTTCCCCCTCTCCTCTCTTCCCCCTCTCCTCTCCCCCCCCCTCTCCTCTCCCACCCCCTCTCCTCTCCCCCCCCTCCCCTCCCCCACCATTCCTCCCCTAACCCCCGTCCCCTCCACACACCCCTACCCCCTTCCCTCCACCCTCCCCACACACCCCTCCCCTCTCAGCACCCCCCCCTCTCTCTCCCCCTCAGTCTCACCCTCTCTCTCTCCTCCACTCCTGCCCCACCTTTCCCCTCACCCACCCTCCCTCTTCTCCTCTCCACCCCCTCCCTCCCTCTCCTGCCCCCTCTCTCTGTCTCTCTCTCTGTCCCTTCTCTCTCTGCCCTCACTCTCTCACTCCCCCCCCCCCCCCCCCCCTACCCTGGGAGGCTGGAGTTAATGTGTACCATGACCAGGCTCTCAAAACGTCATGATGGTGGGTGTCAGAGCCACTGGCCAGTAGTCTTTAAGGCACTCTACCTTACTTTTATTTGGCATCGGGATGATTGTGGACAGAATGAGAGGTTAAAAATGTCTGTGACTACCTCGACCAGTTTGTCCGCACAGATCCTGAGGACATGACCAGGAACTCCATCCAGGCCAGTGGTTTTCGATGGGTTCACCATCAGGAAGGTTGATCTGACACCTACAACGACAAGAGTGACTGAGGGTGCAGGCACATCCGAGGCTATCGGGGCAGATGACGACATTCCACCAACATTCTGTTCAAAGTGAGCATGGAATGCATTTTACTTGTCTGAAAGGGACCCGTTATCACCAGAGAAACTGCCCAACTTCAGTATGTAGCCGTGTGGTAAGCAATCCTTGCCCCATCAATAGGTGGCTGTGCGGTTATTTATTTCTGTTAGATTAAACATTTATGGATACTAAGGCTTGAGGAACCTGGTAAAATCACCTGTAGAAGTGACTGGGTCTGTCTACTTGACTAATTTGGTCTAATGCAGTCTAATTGGGAAGCTTACAACCCAGTGGTACGAATATTGATTTCACTGATTTCTCACTCATTAACCCTTGTATTCCCTCGCTCCCCGTCACTCCCCACCTTATTCGTCCTGCTAGTTTCACTGTTCATATCCTTTCATTATCACCTCTAATTTCCCTCTTTCCTGACTCTCAGTCTGAAGAAGGGTCTCGACCCGAAATGTCGCCTATTCCATTTCTCCAGAGATGCTGCCTGAGTTACTCCTGCATTTTGTGTCTATCTCCAGTCTACTTGAATTTTGTTTCAGCAGAATTGTTCTACACTGTAACTGCATGAGGGATGTTTTGACCATATAAATAACATTTAGCTTGAGCCTTCATCATCATTGAATGATGGTTTAAGTTGTGAATATTACCACTCATGTTAAAATTAGTGCAAAATCACCACTCATGATTAAAGCTGGTGCAAAATCTCATCAGAGACTAATTTTTCTGGTTGCACTATCATTGTGATCATTTTCGCAAACTGCCACCTGACAGACAACATGAGTGTAAATGAAAAACTTGCACGCAAACTAAAATGATAAACAGTTATTAAAGTTAACTATCGCAGAAATGTGCTCAGAATTGATTAACGCTGCCTTAACGCAACTTTCATCTACTCAACACTTTTTCTGGAATTGTGCCGACAAATTGCAAGCCCATATGTTTTTAGTCAATGGCCACTAAGCATGTTTGGAATTACTTTACTTTCATTTTGAAGTATTTGGTGCTTTTAAGTTTTTCTTTGTTTAAAAAAAAAAGAAGTTATATAGGTTTTCAAATGTTTCTGAATTTCTGAAATGTTCAGTTTATTTTAGCACTTTTACTGCTTTCATAGGATGTGATGTAGCCATTTTTATTTTTATTTTTTTTCGGGAGCAGGTACTCTTTTGCCACGTGTGGTCCTTATTACTGACCAGAAAGCTGTATTATTGAGCAAGGCCGGATCTGTGAGGAAAAGTCCCAGTGAGTCTCATGTGAAAGTTAAAAAACAAACATTATAAATAAATGCACATTTCTTTTTTGATGTAAAATCCTGGGCCGTTTGAACATAGAATAGCACTGTGTTGGACATGCCCATCAGCCCATGATGTCTATGCCAAGCTATACTAATCTACTCTGCCTGCACCCGATCCATATCCTTCCATATCCTGGTGTCTATCCAAAAGCCAACCAAACTCCACTATTTGATATGCCTCCCCCACTACCGTAGGCAAACCATTGTAGACATCCAGTTCTTTCTCTGTCAAAAGCTTAACCCGCACATCTCCCATAAACTTTTCTCCTCTCACCTTAAAGCTCCACCCTGGGAAAAATGTTCTGACTGTACAGTACATTTATATACTTGAGGCAGGTCTCCCTTCAGCCTCCAATGCTCTAGAGAAAATAATCAATGTTTGAATAGTTTCAATAGCCTGATTAGCAAATAAACTGCCTGGTGTAATTTTATACTACGCGGAACAGGCTCAACCTAAATTAATTTCTAGTGCTTTGAAAAGTTAAAATCAGCTGGAGTTACATGGCTGAAAGCTCTCTGTTGTTCTTTCCTGCAGGTTGAGGTGGATGGGAAAGATGCAGGTGTGATTGATGTATTTTATGGATGAATTATTCCTAAAGGCTCAGAGCTGGCCACATTATCAAAGTTGATGTAGTTGCTTCAGTAGAGCTTTGGAGAATATATTAATTGCTTACAAATCATAACAGATTACCCAGATTAACTAAATTAGGTTACAGGTTAAAAGTGGGAAAGACTCATTGTCACACGTTATACAGCATGGAAACAGGTCCCTTAGCCCAACACGTCCATGATGACCAATATGCTCATCTAAACTAGTTCCATATGCCCGTATTTGGCCCATAGCCCTCTAAACCTTTCTTATCCATGTACCTGCCCAAGTGTCCTTTAAATGCTGTTATTGTGCCTGACTCAACTACTTCCTGTGGCAATAGACACAAAAAGCTGCAGTAACTCAGCAGGACAGGCAGCAGAAGGAATGGGTGAAGTTTCGGGTCAAAATCTTTCTTCAGACTGGTTTGGGATAAGGGAAACGAGAGATATAGATGGTGATTTGGAGAGATAAAGAACAATGAATGA
Organism: Leucoraja erinaceus; assembly: GCF_028641065.1. Lineage (NCBI taxonomy): Eukaryota > Metazoa > Chordata > Chondrichthyes > Rajiformes > Rajidae > Leucoraja > Leucoraja erinaceus. The sequence goes on along the minus strand of NC_073399.1, from coordinate 16,968,183 downwards.
AAGATGCTGGTTTACACCGAAGAGAGACAGAAAATGCTGGAGTAACTCAGTGGGCCAGAATGTTTTTACAGCATTCACGATAGGCCACGGATTCTTAATTTGGGTTTGCACAGTAATAGAAACATAGAAACATGGAAATTAGGTGCAGGAGTAGGCCATTCGGCCCTTCGAGCCTGCACCGCCATTCAATATGATCATGGCTGATCAACTCAGTATCCCGTACCTGCCTTCTCTCCATACCCTCTGATCCCCTTAGCCACAAGGGCCACATCTAACTCCCTTTTAAATATAGCCAATTAACTGGCCTCGACTACCCTCTGTGGCAGAGAGTTCCAGAAATTCACCACTCTCTGTGTGAAAAAAGTTCTTCTCATCTCAGTTTTAAAGGATTCCCCCCTTATCCTTAAGCTGTGACCCCTTGTCCTGGACTTCCCCAACACTGGGTGCAATCTTCCTGCATCTAGCCTGTCCAACCCCTTAAGATTTTGGAACCTGTTGCGTATTACTCTTCGAAGGCAGGCAGAGAATCTGCTATGGTGTACATGGAAACATAAAGCATTGTCACCAGGCGCATGGTAGCAGTGTCTAGATGCACACTGCACCCATTCACCAGCCGGAGTCTAGTTTTATAGCTGAGTTCATAGTCATAACATCATGCAGTGATACAGCATAGAAACAGGCCCCTTGGCCCAATTTGTTCACACCTGCCAACATGTCCCAGCTACATTAGTCCCACCTGCCCGTGTTTGGTCCGTATCCTTCCAAACCTGTCCTCTCCATGTACCTGTCTAATTCTTTCTTAAACGTTGGGATAGTCCCTGCCCTACCTACCTCCTCTGGCAGCTTGTTCCATGCACCCAACACCCTTTATGTGAAAAGGTTTCCCCTCAGATTCCTATTAAATATTTTCTCCTTTGCCTTAAACCTGTCCTCTGTCCTTGATTCACCTACTCTGGGCAAGAGACTCTGTGCTTCTACCAGATCTATTCCTCTCATTATTTTATATACCTCTATAAGATTATTCCCTCATCCTGCTGTGTTCCAAGGAATAGAGTCCCAGCCTACTCAACCAGCTCCCTATAGCTCAGACCTTCTGGGCCTGGCAACATTCTGGTGTGTACCCTTTCCAGCCTCATCTTCATTTAGTAATGTTTTATTTTGCCGGGAAAGGAGATAACTGAAGGTAGAGACAGGACAGATGGAGGAAGGTGTTTTGGAATACCACAGGATAAACGGATTAAGACTGAGAAATCGAGGCTCTGAGTTAATTGCAAAGAAGCTTACACTATAACAGAAGCCGGCTGTAGATGACCCGCTGAGAAGGAATCAGAGACCCGGGTAACTCTACCCTCCAGCACAAGAGAAAGAGGACACCAAGCCAACTCTACTGCAGGTAAACGCTATCGTATTTCATCCAAGTTTACACGCTGAAAAAACTGCGCAATAATTCAGAGGGACGGGTAGCCGGTGAGCAAGGTTTGAGAGATGTACTCTGGAGGCTGGAGGTGCCTGTATCTAAAGGTGATCTGAGAGAAGAAAGGACTTTCCAGTCAACCGCATTGAGTCTGAAGAGATATATCCACTGGGACTCAAGGGGAGCGAAGGAAACGTACAAAGGACCACTGTTTGACATAAACCTTCCTTTCGTCGCACTGTCGGGCGCTGCTATTAATGACAGAGCGCTGGCAGTCTATTAAAATTCGTTTGTATAATCCTCGACGTGCAGACTTCAGCAGGCGAGACAAGCAATTTACTTCCCACCAAAAAAAAAAAAATCGACTTGCACAAAAACAGATCTTGAAATCCTAAAGCTTTGAGAATATTTAAATTATTTGCTGAGGTGCTTTTTTTTTGTTAATCGCTATTAAAGGCTTTATAGCGGATAGTGGGAGAGCTAAATGACTGGACATTTAAGCCAACGTCACTGGATGCGTGTGTAGTGTTTGGATGTTTTGTTTTGGCAAGTTTTTGGACCTCTTTAAGTCTTCAAGGAGCAGATCCACACAAAACAAGTGCTTGTATTGTTTCTGAGAACAGCTGGAAGAGCGGGTTGAAGTTCCCCCTGCAAGTTGGAAAAAATAAGTTGAAAGGAAAGAGATGCCCACTAACGGAACCCACCAAGCTTTAAAGATCCAATTTGGACTAATCAACTACAACAACAAATACCTGACGGCAGAAGCGTTTGGTTTCAAGGTGAATGCATCAGGCGCCAGCCTAAAGAAAAAACAGATCTGGACGTTGGAGCAAGACGATGGCAAAAACTCCGTGGTCTTTCTCAGGAGTCACCTTGGGCGCTACCTGTTGGCTAACAAGGATGGCAACGTGTCATGTGAAGCCGAGAAGCCAGACGATGACTGTAGGTTCACGGTCATTGCACATGGCGACGGCAGGTGGACCTTGCAATCTGAACCCCACAAGCGCTACTTTGGTGGAACCGAAGACCATCTCTCGTGTTTTGCCCAGAACATCACCGAGTCTGAATTCTGGTCTATTCACCTGGCCAGCCATCCCCAGGCGAACCTGTTAAGCGTCAATCGGAAAAGATACGCCCATCTCTCGATGCAAGAGGACGAGCTATCCGCTGATAGCAACATTCCCTGGGGGGTGGATGCTCTCATCACCCTGATCTATCAAGATAAGAAGTACAGCATCCAGACCTGCGACAACAGGTTTCTCCGTACCGATGGGAAGCTAGTTAACAAGCGAGATTTGGACACTAGCTACACCTTGGAATTTAAAGCTGGGAAAATCGCCTTCAAGGACCACGAGGGGAAATATCTGAGTGCAATGGGGCCGATTGGCACTCTGAGGTCGGGAAGAAACTCCAAGCCTGGCAAGGATGATCTCTTCGATTTGGAGCAGAGTCACCCCCAAGTGGTTTTACAGGCTTGCAATGACCGCCTGGTATCAATCAGACAAGGTGAGATGCATGTAGAAACAAGGAACTGCAGATGCCGGTTTATACCAGAGATAAAGTACTGGTGTAACTCAGTGGGTCGGGGGATTGAAGGGGTAGGTGGCAGTGAAGAGCTGGAGGGAGTTGAGAAAAAGACCAGGACCATTCAGGGCCAGCAACAAATTACCTCAGGCAGGGTGGAGCTCTTAGTAGGCCCATTGTTGGCTCGGGAAGGTATGATCTCAAGAGGAATATAATATGGTGAATTGTGCAACTGGTTAAGCAATTAGGGTGGAGGAGGGGGGCAGGCAGGGGAGTGTTATTAGAAGCTACTAAAAATTAGAGAATTCAATGGTCATACCAGGTACACAAAAAAGCTGGAGAAACTCAGCGGGTGCAGCAGCATCTATGGAGCGAAGGAAATAGGCAACGTTTCGGGCCGAAACCGTTTGGTTGTAAGCTACCCAAGCAAAATGTGAGGTGCTGTTTCTCCAATTTATGTGTGGCATCAATCTAGCAATGGCGGTGGCCCAGGACAGGATGGTCAGTATAGGAAATGGGTGGGTAGGGGAGTTGAAATGCTTGGCAACCGGGAGACTCGGCGGACTGAGCGGGAAAATGTGAGATCTTTCACTGGTTTACTTGGACAAAGTTAAAACCACATCTTTCAAAACATAATTAATAGTACAGCACAGGTGCGGGTTATTCGGCCCACAATGACCAGAATATTATTCTTGTTACGAAATCATCAAAACTTGTACTGCTAAAGTTAGTTTACTTCCTAAGCAATTGTTGTAGTGTGTCAGGAGAAACCAGCAAATTCATATTCTGATGCAAGAGTCATAGAGTGTGGATACAATGTGGAAACAGCCCTTTGGCCCAACTTGCCCACACCCGCCGACATGTCTCAGCTACACTAGTCCCACTTACCCGGGTTTGGTCCATATTCCTCCAAACCTGTTCTATTTATGTACCTGTGAACTGTGCGGAGGTGTCGGGCGAAGCGATCGCCAAGCCTGCGCTTGGTCTCAACGATGAAGAGCAGTTGACACCTAGACACCGAGGTGTCAACTGCTCTACATCGGTGAGACCAAGCACAGGCTTGGCGATCGCTTCGCCCAACACCTCCGCATAGTTCACATTAACCAACCTGATCTCCCGGTGGCTCAGCAATTCAACTCCCCCTCCCATTCCAAATCCGACCTTTCTGTCCTGGGCCTCCTCCGTGGCCAGAGTGAGTCCCACCGCAAATTGGAGGAGCAGCACCTCATATTTTGCTTGGTTAGTTTACACCCCAGCGGTTTGAACATTGACTTCTCCAATTTCGGGTAGTCCTTGCTTTCTCCTTCCTTCCCCTCCCCTTTCCATCTCTCCCACAGCCCACTGTCTCCACCTCTTCCTTTCTTCTTCCCGCCCCCACCCCACCATCAGTCTGAAGAAGGGTCTCGACCCGAAACATCACCTATTCCTTCGCTCCATGGATGCTGCCTCACCCGCTGAGTTTCTCCAGCATTTTTGTCTACCTTTGATTCTTCCAGCATCTGCAGTTCTTTCCTAAACCATCCAGTGAACAGAAGCTTTCTAAAATATATTAGAAGTAGTTTCGCAAAGCACACATGCAATTAAATATTAAATTCAATTCATAAATCTGTATACAATTCCTAGAAATGAGTGGAGACATTTTATCCATATATATTTCAATAATTATTCATCTCTAGTCAATTGTAAAAGGATCTCTAGATAGTTTTGTTGCTTTTCACTATCAGTTTTGGACATTTCCAAGGTTACCTCATGAAGACAAGCGCAGATTTCAGATTAATCCTACAAATTACACCAGTTACAAGAATAAGTCAAGGTGCAATTTCCAGACTTTTAGTAATAGTTGTTCCAAATATTTTCTGTTATGGCATTTATAAAACTCTTTGCAATGAGGAGTTTAATGCCTTGAATTCATCCCAGGTTGGCAGGAACAACCCCCTGAGTTGGGAATTAAGACAGCTTTTGGACTCAGGCAGGAGGCTTAAGGAACTGAAGAGTAGTCCGTATGGTACTTGATTTTCATGTGCCATTCAGTAAGATCATGGGTTCTTTGCACTCATTCACCAAATCTTCTGATTGCTTTAGTTTTCAAAAATCTTGAGAGAAAGTGCCATTCTGGGAGTTAATGCAGGGTGATATTCACCATATGTCTTGCTGATTGATACTTAATCTGAGAGTGTGTAGGAAGGAACTGCAGATGTTGGTTTAAACCGAAGATAGACATAACATGCTGGAGTAACTCAGTGGGACAGGCAGCATCTCTGGAGAGAAGGAATGGGTGACGTTTCGGGTTGAGACCCTTCTTCAGACTAGTCAGGGGAAAGGCAAACAAGAGATATAGACAGTGATGTAGAGAGGTATAGAACAAATGAATGAAAGATCTGCAGAAAAGTAACTATGATAAAGGAAACTTGCCATTGTTTGCTAGGTGAGAACGGGAACCTGGTGCAATCTGGGTGGGGGACGGATGGTGAGAAAGGGAGTGCAGGGGTTACTTGAAGTTAGAGAAATCAATATTCATAACACTGGGTTGTAACCTGCCCAAGCGAAATATGAGATGCTGTTGGAGTACTTAATTCTGATACATCTGGGCAAAGGAGAAATGGTTGTATATTCCAAGCAGTGAAATCCTTCACATTCCTACATATTTTTCACTTTAGTTTATGCCTGCGAATTAAATTAAACAGAGTGTGGAATTGGTGGACTTATTTCTCTATTCACTTTCAAGATACTGTTTTTCTAAATAGCTTAATTACAGTAAAACCCAATGCTGCCCTTGTGTTAACATCAGGAATGACTGCAGTGAGACAGCAAATGTAGCATCCTTTCTATCTTTCTGTCATTCTGCATGCAGAACTGCTTTTAGGTTAAGGGTAAGCCAGTGATACATGTGTTGATTCCCAGTTTCTTGTTCACAGCAATAAATTATAGTTGACTGGTGCAGAGAATGGATTAGTGGAGCTTTGTGTAATAAAACAGGCATTTAAATCGTCTTCATAAATTTGACTTTTTACAGTCAGAGCAATTTTCCCAGGGTGGAAATAAATGTCAAAGCCTCAAGGGCATAACCGTAAGTTGAGGGAGGCAAAGTCTAAAGGCAATGTGCAAGCAAGTTCTTTACACAGAGAGTGGTGGATGCCTGGAAGACCCAAGGCTCATCGGACCGTGGAACCTGGCCGAAGGCTTGGCGGGCCACCGTACCGGGAGCACGCTAGAAGGCTCGGTGGACCAAGGTACCGGGACAAGCAATGAACATGTCTCTGCTCCCTTCAAACTACTTTGATCCTGTTGCATCAACAATCCAAATGATCTGAAATTAAATTTTCGTGTAGAGCAGATCTGAACCTCTTCAGTTTCAGGAGACATCTCTCGCAGTCAACTAAATGTCGGACAACAATTACTAACAAGAAGAATCCCTATCATAATTATTTTTACCCATTTTTCCATCTAGTCTGCATCTTTATTATCAAATCTAACCTTATTGTTTGCAATTTTATAGTTTACGGAATTCATGAAAAAAATTGTAGACTTTAAAGATCTAGAAGGGTCGAAGCTGAGTTGGCCCACCCTCTCCGCACCGACCAACGATCACCCCATTTAACGCTAGCACTATCCTACACACTAGAGACAATTTATAGTTTTACCGAATAACCTGTACGTCTTTGGAGTGTGAGAGGAAACTGGAGCGCCCGTATAAAATCCACGCGCCAAATAGCACGCATAAACAAACCCTCCATCCTTCTGTCGATTTCACAGATGTACCACAGTCCCTTCTGTACGTCTCGCCCCTGCGTTCCTTCGCTGCTACACTGTGCTTTTATAGCACTTGTATTTAAAAACTGTTTTAGTATATCTTTCTTGTCCTTGTAAATTTGTACCGTGCTCCCCTGATGGCAACAGTTCAAACAGGACAAAATCCATTTTGTTAGCAAAAAGACACTCTGGGATTTTTTGGTGCAGCGGGAACTGTGTAAGTCCTCCAAGGTAAGGAGAGGGCAGCCGACAATCCTCTGGGCGTTGTCCTAAAGGGTCGAAGCTGAGTTGGCCCACCCTCTCCGCACCGACCAACGATCACCCCATACGCTAGCACTATCCTACACACTAGGGACAATTTATAATTTTACCGAATAACCTGTACGTCTTTGGAGTGTGAGAGGAAACCGGAGCGCCCGTAGAAAATCCATGCGGCCACAGGGAGAACGTACAAACTCCATACAGACAACATCCGCAGTCAAGATCGAACCCGGGTCTCTGACGCTGTAAGGCAGCAACTCTACTGCTGACCACTGTGCTGCCCAACACTTGTATTTACAAAGAATTTAATTATATCTTTCAGAAAGATTTCAAAGTGCTCCCCACACTATCACATATCTTGCAGACACAAAATCCATTTTGTTAGCAAAAAGACATCTTGGACAGGAATATAATTAATTGGCTTTTTATAGGTTCATTTCAGGAGGTCTCATTATGTATCGTAAAAAACACTTGTTTTCTTTCTTTCCGATAGTGCCTTTGGGTCTTCGGGTTTTATAGAGGGCAGCTCCAGCAGTGCAGCACTTCATACTTAAGGGCCTATCCCACTTGCATGTCCTTGGCATGCTAATTACGCGACCTCATGGTCGCGTTGAGGCACGACGGTCCCACGAAGGTCGCGCGCGACCTCATTCGATCGCACAGTGTCTGGACCGCGTGACGTCATTTGAAGATGGATGCAAAATGTAGGAGTAACTCAGCGGGACCGGCAGCATCTCTGGAGAGAAGCAATGGGTGATGTTTTGGGTCGAGACCCTTCTTCAGTCTGAAAGAAGGGTCTTGACCCGAAACATCATCCATTCCTTCTCTCCCGAAATGCTGCCGGTCCTGCTGAGTTACTCCAGCATTTTGTGTCTATCTTCAATTTTCTTGGCCCATACTGGGATTAGAAAAACACACATAGTCCGGACCACAAATTTAGTCCCAGGCCGAGTTCAGCGAGTTCACCAAATGCTTCTCACTGCTGTGGAAGGCAAAATCTTAAAGTCTCTGGCTCTTCCCTCTTTGTTCTCCCTCTGCGCCGAGGCGACGGTTCAAACTCCGCGGGTGGTCGCTGCCTCGCCACAGCTCCGAGGCCGAGTCGGGTCTCCGCTCCCCGCTTCTCAGTGGGACCGGCCATACGATGCTCGCGCGCCTCAACGCGACCACGAGATCGCGTAATCTGCTTGCCAAGGACCCGTAAGTGGGACAGGCCCTTTGCAGCAATGATGTTAAATGGGCCTAGTGGATGTTTTCCTGGGTTGTATCACCTTGTGGAATCCACAACCATCTGGGCAAAGAGGCAATTGCTTCAAACTGAATAGATTATCACTTCTTATTCCATTTCCACAATGACGGAGATCATTGAGGCAAGTACCATTGCAACATTTGAGAAACATTTAGAGAGGTACATGTATAGGATAATTTCAGAGGGATATAGGCCAGGTAGGCAGGTGGGAATAATGTAGATGAGACATATTGGTTGGTGTGGGCAAGTCTGTTTCTACGCTGTATGCCTGTGACTTTATGACTCAATGGAGATCGAAAACTGTTATGAACAATCACAAATCACTTAAAGGACAATAAGCTAATTGGCTCAAGAGAGAAAAACAGCACAAAATGGGACCACAGGTATTCTTCTGGCTATGACAAGGAAAGCATTGAATGTGCCTACATAGATCCATATTCCCAGATGTAAGAGACTCAGATAGCACCAGCATCTTGTCCCACTGCCTTCGTATTCTCTTTGGATGGACTTGTGAACATGTCATTTTTTCTTTGGCATCTGACAGAACAGGTAGACTGTCAGAAACGTTCTCCCTGGACGGAGATGTCAAAGACTAGAGGGCATAGCTTTAAGGTGAAAGGGCAGGGTTTTTTTTTTTAACACAGGGTATCTGGTAGGTGCCTGGAATGTGATGCCTGGGTGGTGGTGGAGGCTGATACAATAGTTACGTGGAAGAGGGTTTGAGATATGCAGGGAATGGAGGGGTATGGGTCATGTGCAGGCAGAAGGAGGCTGGCTTAACTTGCCATCATGTTAGCACTGGCATTGTGGGCCAAAGGGCCTGTTCCTATGCCGTACTGTTCTACGTATTATGTTAACATTTCTTAGAATAAAGGGGAGGCCATTTAAGACTGAGGTGAGAAAAAATGTTTTCACCCAGAGAGTTGTGAATTTGTGGAATTCCTTGCCACAAAGGGCAGTGGAGGCCAAATCACTGGATGGATTTAAGAGAGAGTTAGATAGAGCTCTAGGGGCTAGTGGAATCAACGGATATGGGGTGAAGGCAGATACGGGTCTGCCATGATCGCAATGAATGGCGGTGCTGGCTCGAAAGGCTGAATTACCTCCTCCTGCACCTATTTTCTATGTTTCTATGTTTCTATGTAACAAGTGGGAAATTGGCCACATGCATTTAACCAAGGAATAATTAGGTAGACTGGACCTATAATCATCTAATGTAGTTTTGTCCCTATGTATTATGTTCCTATATTCTTTACATAAATGAGCCTTTTATGTTGCAAAAGCCCAGTGCTTTCCATCTATCGATGTTATGACCCAACCCAAAGAATACTGATGTCTTGATTTTCATTCTGAAATTCATTCAGCAATATCTAGCTGTTGAATTCTTGCATAACTGAAAATTTCATCCTTAATTAAATACTCTTAAAATATTCCCTACCACAGTCTTTAAGCTAACAGGTTAAGCTAATATTATTAGGTCTGAATCAGCGAGACCAAGTGTAGACCATGTGGCCGTTTTGTCGAACATTTGCTCTTAGTCCACCAAAGCCGACCAGAGATCCCAGTTGCTAACTGGTTTAGCTCCCCTCCCCATTCTCGCACTGATCTTTCTGTCCTTAGCCTCTTTCACTGACAGAGTGAGGCTACACATAAACTGGAAGAGCAGCACCTCAAATTTCACCTGGATAGACGACAACCCAACAGCACGAATATTGAATGCTCCAATTTTGTAAACCCTCCTGACTTCCTCTTCTTACCCCCCCATTCCCCTCCCCTCATGCACTGGTACGCACACATTTCTCCCACCATCCCCATCACCCTCGGGCTCCTCCTCCTCCTTTTTCCTTTCTTCTCCCCGCCACCCCCCATCAGTCTGAAGAAGGGTTTCAGCCCAAAACTTTATCTATTTCCTTCGCTCCATGGATGCTGCTGCGCCCGCTGAGTTTCTCCAGCATTTTTGTGTACCTTCGATTTTCCAGCATCTGCAGTTCCTTCTTAAACACCCATCACCCTGTTCTTTTCTCTCCTCCTTTCACGCCCTCCACCCCATTTCACTCCGTACTTTGCCATTCTCTGTGTTACTCTCTCTGTGACTGTGTGGGTTTCCTCTGGTTTCCTCCCACAACAGCCATGATCACAATGAATGGCGGTGCTGGCTCGAAGGGCCGAATGGCCTCCTCCTGCATCTATTTTCTATGTTTCTATCCCGAAGACGTGCGGGTCTGTAGGTTAATTGGGCTCTGTAAAATTTCCCCCAATGTGTCGGGAGTGGATGAGAAAGTGGGACAACATAGAGCTAGTATGAACGGGAGATTGATGGTTGATGTGGATTCGATGGGCTGAAGGGCCTGTTTCCATGCTGGATCTCTAAACTAAACTAAGACAAAAATACCTCAGGATTTGTTTTATATCCAAAAGTATTTATTAAAAACAAATAAGAAACCTTAAAGGCTCATTGGCTCTGCATCACTATTGTCTTTTAGAGATATTTGTAAAAAATATCTTTTGATGTTTGTAAAAATATATATTCTCATGCACATTGAATTTTCTCTCATTCTATTCTTAATTTTCATATTTTCCTTTTTGATATAGTGTTGGTAGGTTATATATCAATTTTAATTGGCTTATGTCTTTATTCATCCAGGACATTCTACACCAATTTTTTATCTCTTTAATTTGTTTCTTGAAATATGCTTACAAGTACTGTCACCATCTCTTTGCTAAAAAAAATAATCCCATTTGTTTTTGATTGTTCCTTAAATTTACTGTGCCCAATTCACCCTTTACTATCTTTGCTCTCATTCTATCTGATATTCTATATTTTGTACAGATTATTTACTTCCCATTTGAATCTTAAACCTTATCAAATGAATTCATTAACCTGATTAATCAAAATCACTCTTTAAAAAGTTCACTCCTAATCATCCATCTGATTTGCTTCATTAAATTCAGCAAAGTCTTTGCCCAAAAAAAGTCTCCACTTTGCTCAAGGTTTAGCCAGTAATGCCCTGTCCCAACTTTAGTCAGACCTTCCACTACCTGCAACCTCTGGAAAACACCTTCAACTAGCATCGCAACCGGCCTTGACTGAAAAATTACCGATTTTTAAAACGGCAACCTATATTTAGTCGCGGCTGGTTTTGAATTTTTTTAAATAATCGCCAGAACATAAAAGAAGCGGAAACCACTTTCGACCATTAGGGAGACTGACAAAAACCTCCGGGAACTGCACGGAAACCTTGGGTGGGGCGCAAAGTCTCCAAAGGTTTCCGTTCAGGTTTCCTAAGTGGGACAGGGGCATAACATGCCACAAGCTACTGATCCCTGACAAAGTTGTCAGAGTTTATTATTTCTGCAGTTACCAATTTCTAAATTTGAAAATGAGACAAAACGCAATGAACTGTGAGGAGGGTGTACTACAATGGCAGCACAGCAGGAGAGTTTATGCCTTACAGCGGCAAAGACCCGGATTTGATCCTGACTATGGATGCTGTCTGTACGGAGTTTGGATGTTCTTCCTGTGACCTGGGTGGGTTTTCCCCAGGTGCGCCAGTTTTCTCCCACGTCCCAAAGATGTGCAGGTTTGAAGGTTAATTGGCTTCTGTAAAAATTGTCCCTATGGTGTAGGATAGAACTATTGTACGGGGATTGCTGATCGGCACCGACTTGGGGGACCAAAGGGCCTGTTTCCTAAAATATCTCGAAAATTAAAACTATTGTACACTGAGGAGAAACGGACAGACAGGTGGAATGCATGACTCATGAAATGTAAAGTAAAAAAATGCAAATTTGTTACATCTTGGTAGGAAAAAGAAGTGGCAGAGCAACATAAAAATGATTCGGCAAAAAAGAAATCTGAGGATGTATGTGTGTAAATGTTTGCAAGCGGCAAGGTACTTTGAGAAATAAGTTATAAATAGTATATGGACTCTCAGCTTTATAAGCAGCAGCATGAAGCACAAAACGTAAAAACTCTTGGTTCAAACATACCTGTATTTATATCCATTAGGAAAGATATGAATGCCTTGTGAATGTGCACTCACGTGTTACAAAGATACACTGGCAAATTTGACGTTTTTCTCCATGGAACAGAGGAAGTTGAGAAGGGATCTGATAGATAAAATCCTGAATGGTCTAGACATAGAGAAGATAAAGAAAAAGCTGTTCCCATTGTAGAAGGGGCAAGAACCATAGAACGAAAAGACAAAAATGTGAAGAAGATTTGATGTGTAGGAAGGAATTGCAGGTGTTGGAAACAACTGCAGATGCTGGTTTAAATCGAAGATAGACACAAAATGCTGGAGTAACTCAGCGGGTCAGGCAACCTCTTTGGAGAGAAGGAATGGGTGACATTTCGGGACGAGACCCATCTTCAGACTCATTCCAACCATTCTGAAGAAGGGTCTCGACCCGAAACGTTTAGACATTGGCGATACAGTGTTGAAACGGACCCCACAGCCCACCGAGTCCACGCCGACCAGCGACTAACACAAGATCATTTACAGTTTTACCTACAGATAGCACCCGTAGTCAGTGTCAAACACGGGTCTTTGACGGTGTAAGGCAACAACTCTATCGCTACACCACTGTGCCGCTCTTAAGCTTACATAAGTTTATAAAATTACGAAGAGTATAGATAGCTTAGGTAGTTAGAGTTTTTTTGAACAAGAGGGCAGAAGTTTAAGATAAGATGGGAAGAAATTTAAAGAAGATGGTAATTTTTTCACTCAAGAGAGTGGTGAATATCTGGAACAAGCTGCCAGAGGAGGTGGTGGAAGCAACTACAATTACGATGTTTGAAAGATGTTTAGTCTTGGGTAGGAAAGGCATTGAGAGACAAGGGTCTAATGCAGATAAATGGGATAAGCATGGAGGGCATCACATTCAGCGGGTACAAGATGGGCAGACAAGGACCTATTTCTGTGCTGTACAGTTCTATGATTCTATTGTCAACACTAGTCAACGTGCAAATTCATAGTGCGTATATGAGATTCAAACTTGCAATATTTAACCGATTTATGCTCTTTATAAAATATCAAGGACAATGATTATTTTTGCGGCCTGTATGTGTCTGAACAATAACATCTCATCTAATGTGGTACAAAAGCAGGGCTCAAGCACTGTGCAATTATTTTAGTACAACTGGGAAACTCAAGGAAAACAATCAGCTTTTCCTGCTAACACTCCTAAACTCTTCCTCACAATCCTGAAATAGTTACGCTAAGAAAATATTAGAAAACCTGGGTGAACAAGCCTGTGAGCACAAACAGTTCTTTGTAAAATACATAGCAACACCCTGCTGGGTCACCTTACACTGAATAATTTATCAGTTTATCTACTTGATAAAAACTATTCACATTCCCAAAGAGGGAGTCAGCAATTAAACAGTGGCTGATATGAAGCTCAATATGTATCTGCCCTCTATGAACCCTTCAGCCTATTCATTGCAGAAGTCTCAATCTTAACCATTTTGATAACCTAATTTTTGTCAGTGTGAGACCAAATGCAAACAGCACCTCATGTTTCACTTTGGCAACTCAGTACCCAGTGGTATGAATATTGATTTCTCTGACTTCAAGTAACCCTTACATTCCCTCTCCCTCCTCTCTCCCCCACCTAAGTCGTTGTTCTAGCTTCAAAGTCGTCTTGTTGAGTCTCATTGTCTGTAACTCGTTTTCACCAAGCCCACAACTAACAATGGCCTTTCCTTTACCGTCATTACTTCTTTCCATATCTTTCACTAATTTCTTCTATATCTCTCGTTTCCCTTTGTCTGAAGAAAGGTCAGTCTGAAGACAGGCCTCAACCCGAAACGTAACCAATTCCTTTTCTCCAGAGATGCTGCCTGACTCGCTGAGTTACCTCAGCTTTTTGCGTTTATCCTTGGTACAAAAGCCCCATTTGGGTGAGAGAATTTTGTACAATCTGACCACTATTCTTTGACAATATGAACATAAGGAATAGGACCAGGGATAGACCATAAGAGCCATGGACCTGTTTGGCTTTTCAATAACATCATTCTGACTGATCTTAGTCAAGTCAAGTCAAGTCAAGTCAAGTTTATTTGTCACATACACATACGAGATGTGCAGTGAAATGAAAGTGGCAATGCTCGCGGACTTTTGTGCAAAAGACAAACAACAAAACAACCAAACAAATTACAAACACAATCATAACACACATATTCTTTTACATAATAAACAATAGAAGGAAAAACGTTCTGTAGAGTTAGTCCCTGGTGAGATGGGCGTTTACAGTCCGAATTGCCTCTGGGAAGAAACTCCTTCTCAACCTCTCCGTTCTCACTGCATGGCAATGGAGTCGTTTGCCTGACCGTAGCGGCTGGAACAGTCCGTTGCAGGGGTGGAAGAGGTCTTTCATGATTTTGTTTGCTCTGGAGTTGCACCTCCTGTTGTATAGTTCCTGCAGTGGGGTGAGTGAAGTTCCCATTGTGCGTTCGGCCGAACGCACTACTTTCTGCAGAGCCTTCTTGTCCTTGGCAGAGCAATTCCCAAACCAGATGGTAATGTTCCCGGACAAGATGCTTTCCACCGCCGCTGCGTAGAGGCACTGGAGGATCCTCGGAGACACTCTGAATTTCCTCAATTGCCTGAGGTGGTAAAGGCGCTGCCTTGCCTTACTCACGAGTGCTGAGGCGTGTGATGACCATGTCATATCCTCAGAGATGTGGACTCCCAGATATTTAAAACAGTTCACCCTATCCACAGGATCCCCATTTATACTCAATGGAGTGTACGTCCTCGGATGATGTGCCCTCCTAAAGTCCATGATCAGCTCCTTTGTTTTTTTGATGTTCAAGAGGAGGCTGTTCTCCTGGCACCAGAGTGCTAGATCAGCCACCTCCTCCCGGTAGGCCTTCTCATCATTGTCTGAGATCAGGCCCACCACCACAGTGTCATCAGCAAACTTAATTATTGAATTGGAGCTGAACCTAGCCACACAGTCATGTGTGTACAGGGAGTACAATAGGGGGCTGAGGACGCAACCCTGGGGCGATCCTGTGCTCAGGGTGAGGGACTTCGATGTATTCCCTCCCATCTTGACTACCTGGGGCCTGGCGGTGAGAAAGTCCAGGACCCAGGCACACAGGGAGGTGTTGAGCCCCAATTCCCGTAGCTTCCCGGCCAGTCTGGTGGGGACTATCGTGTTGAAGGCTGAACTGTAGTCTATGAACAGCATCTCACGTAGCCCCCCTTCTGGCTGTCCAGATGGGAGAGAGCGGTGTGCAAGACTTGGGAGACCGCATCGTCCGTGGACCTGTTCGGACGGTATGCAAACTGCAACGGATCCATGTTCCGAGGGAGGAAGGCGCAGATGTGATTCTTCACCAGCCTCTCAAAGCATTTCATGACTACCGAGGTAAGGGCCACCTGACGGTAGTCATTCAGGCAGGCTGAATGACTACCGTCATATATTGACCTTCAATTTTCTTCTTTTCCTTCTTATATTGACCTTCAATTTTCTGTTGGCTTCGGATACATTTGATTCCCGTGTTGATTTACAAATCTATCTCAGCGTTAGGTACATTCAATGTCTACAATGTACTTTGTCCACCAGGGACACCATACGATTGGCAACCCTGCAAATAGTCTGTTTGTTTTTTCGTCTTTTTTTTAATTTGTTAGTGTTCGTGTAAATGTTCTCCAGTTTGTTTTATGTGGGGGGAGGGGGAGGGGGAGGGGAATCTTTTTTTTTCAGTTTCCTACCTTGCCGGAGATGTGATTAATTTTCGGATGGCATTCTCCGTTCGTTCTGCGGCCTACCATTGATGGAGCTGGAGGCTTTATCATGGCATGGACCTACATCGGAGTCGATCCCTTGCCTGGAATCGCTCCGACCGCAGCCTGCCGACTTTACGTCGGGAGCTCACAGTCTCGGGAGAGGCTGTGGATGTCGGGAGCTCCAATGTCGCAGAAGGTTCAACCAGCCCCGACGCGAGGTTTGATCGTCCGGCGCGGAGGAGCTGACATCCGGATTCCTGATGCAGGAGCAGATTGCCTCGATGCGGAGGGCCCTTAAATGAACAACCTCATTTTGGATAGGAACTGCGGATGCTGGTTTATACTGAAAATAGACACAAAATGCTGGAGTAATTCAGCGGGTCAGGCAGCATCTCTGGAGAAAAGGAATAGGTGACATTTTGGGTCAGACCCTTAGAAACATAGAAACATAGAAAATAGGTGCAGGAGGAGGCCATTTGGCTCTTCGAGCAAGCACCGCCATTCATTGCGATCATGGCTGATCGTCCCCAATTAATAACCCGTGCCTGCCTTCTCCCCATATCCCTTGATTCCACTAGGCCCTAGAGCTCTAACTCTCTCTTAAATCCATCCAGTGATTGCCCTCTGTGGCAGGGAATTCCACAAATTCACAACTCTCTGGGTGAAAAAGTTTTTTCTCACCTCAGTCTTAAATGGCCTCCCCTTTATTCAAAGACTGTGGCCCCTGGTTCTGGACTCGGCCAACATTGGGAACATTTTTCCTGCATCTAGCTTGTCCAGTCATTTTATAATTTTATATGCTTCTATAAGATATCCCCTCATCCTTCTAAACTCCAGTGAATACAAGCCCAGTCTTTTCAATCTTTCCTCATATGACAGTCCTACCATCCCAGGGATCAATCTCGTGAACCTACGCTGCACTGCCTCAATCACAAGGATGTCCTTCCTCAAATTAGGAGACCAAAACTGTACGCAATACTCCAGATGTGGTCTTACCAGAGCCCTATACAACTGCAAAAGAACCTCTCTACTCCTATACTGAAATCCTCGTGTTATGAAGGCCAACATTCCATTAGCTTTCTTCACTGCCTGCTGTACCTGCACGCCAACCTTCAGTGACTGGTGTACAAGGACGCCCAGGTCTTGCTGTACCTCACCCTTGCCTAACCTAACCCCATTGAGATAATAATATGCCCCCTTGTTTTTGCCACCAAAGTGGATAACTTCATATTTATCTATATTATACTGCCACGCATCTGCCACCCTTCTTCAGACTGAGTACAAACTTCATTTATGCAACCTGGCTAAGATCAAAATACATTGCCAGTGTAGCTAATGTTGTTCCCGTGTTTAATGCTAGGGATAATTTACAAACTTTACCAAAGCCAATTAACCTACAAACAAGTTCAAGTTCAAGTTCACATTTATTTGTCACATGCACCAATTACCTGTATGTCTTTGGAGTGTTGGTGGAAGCTGGAGCACCTGGAGAAAGCCCACGCGATCATGGGGAGAACAAACTCTGTACAGTCAGCACCAGCAATCAGGATCGACCCAGGATCTCTGGCTCTGTAAGGCTCTGAGTTGGGCCTGCCCTGCTTAGGATTCATCTGTAGCAGATGTGGATTCCCAAAGACATCAAAACAAAATACATTTATTAAATTAATTAGAAAAATTAGTTTCCATTTGAGCCAAGTTGAGTGGAGCTCGTGGTAACTTCTGAATGTCCACGAGGGTTTTTGTCTCCTGCCCAAATTATTACTGATTGCACATTATTCCAAATACACAAGACAATGGTTTAGTGTAACACTGGGTTTTTCCTTTTAATTCAGATCAGCTTGTATCCTGAACTTCAATAGTAACAAAAGTAACTGTTGGCATTCCTGCAAGAAGCACGCGGAATTGTTGTTTCATGGTCAAGGTCGGGCAGTGCTGCTATCTCAGGGACTTAGAGCTCTGCTTGCAAATTGCTGAATTTGTGAGTTTAAGTCGCCGGCAAATCTGGCAGCCAACGAGATAATGAGTTCTGTCAACACTCAGCTGGGCTCCCAGCAGGTATAAAGCCAGGCTAGAGTTCAGGATAGGACAAGATGCACATATTTAGGGATGGGGAGCAGATTACACTAATCACCATAATAACTTGCGTCCAGCCCTGAAGCACAGTTTTTTGCATCATAGGTTATATGTTGTTTCAAAGCAACAAGCTTGCTTGCCATGTGTTTTACAGTAATCCACTTGTTACCCATGAGTTATGATGTCTTCCTTATCCATCAAATATGTTTTTCTTCTCACTGTTCTCAATCGCTATATAATGGGCTTATACTCTCTCTCCTTCCCCCCTGCACCCCACATATAACTGATAACTTCCTGATCACTTCTGGTTATCTGTTCACCAGTCACCTGAGTATTTCCTCTGGCCATGCCAATGTTGATTTTCTGATAACTTCTCTGTTGCTTTGACTGTGCTCCATATTTGTCCTATTTTTATTTCAAGTGTGTAGTGGGTTTTTTTTCTGTTTTATTTTCGAGATACAATGTGGAAACGGGCCCTTCGTCCCACCGAATCCACGACGACCATCAATCACCTACACGCCAGTTTTAATGTTATATCACTTTCTCCTCCTACACACTAACGGCAATTTACAGAAACCAATGAATCTACAAACCTGCACGTCTTTGGAATTGGGATGGCAGAAGTGGGAAGTAACTCACTGATTTACTAGCCTGTATTTAGAAGAGAGATTTCCTGCATCAACAGCTTTCTCCTGTAGCATGGTGATTTGCAGACCAACACTGCCTAGCGTAGGAAAGTAGCTAATCCAGTCCCGTGACAAAGATGATTATAATTTTGCATTGCACATCAGATTCTGTCCGAAGGTAATGGGCTTACAAACATTCGCACGCATACACGGATAAACGGGACCTCTGCTAACTAATAGCGTTACTGCATGGATTTACAACTCTTACCTAATCAACTGCTCTACTTAACCTTTAGACAAAGTTTAAAAAAATACCACTGAACCTATCAACATCAATCTTTATTATTCTAATTGTAGTGTTTGTGGATAAAAATCCTTTAACCTATGAGCTGGAGGAGGTATAACATTCATCACAAAGTGAATCTGCTGAGAAAACAAAGTCTGTGTAAAGAACGGTGAGGGAGAAATGACAGCAACCTATCTCGATTACACCAGGCTAATTTCTCCATTGAGGTGCAGTAAAGAGGACATTAAATACTGACATGGGTGAAATGCAGCATTTTTGGAATATCAACATAGTAATATGTCATATTTTGCGATTTGAAGGCAGCACAGTGGCGAAGCTGGTGGAACCGCTGCCACTCGGCATCAGAGACCCGGGTTCAATCCTGACCTCGGGTGCGATCTGTGCGGAGTTTGTGACATTCTCCACTTGGGTTTCCTCCGGGTGCTGTACCTTATACCACATCCCAAAAGATGTGCATGTTTTCAGGTTAAATGGCCTCTGAAAATTGCCCCGAATGTATAAGGAGTGGATGAGAAAGTGAGATTACAAAGAACCAGTGTCAATGAGTGATCAATACTCAGTGTGGACACAGTGGGCCAAAGGGTGTGTTTGCATGCTGTATCTCTAAACTAAAAAAATGTTCTCCCTATGACTGCATCGGTTTCCTCTGGGTTCTCTGTTTTTTCCACATATTTCAAAAGACATGAGGGAGTTTAGTGTGTAGGGAGTGGATGCAAAAGGTGGGGCATTCTGTATCTTTCAATCGATCAGTCAACTAAGGATTGGATACGATCAAAGGCAGGGCACTGAAATGTTGATGAATAGAGAGACTGAGGAGTTTGTCCATTGTTTCCAGAAAGATGCAATGTAGGAAGATAAGGTGGTGAGGAGGGAAACTGGAGCACCCGACAAAACCCACATGGTCACAGGGAGAATGTATAGGTTTGTTGGATAATTGGCTTCTGTAAATTGTAAATTGTCCCTAGTGTGTAGGATCTTGCTAGTGTATGGGGTGATCGCTGGTCGGCGTGGACTTGGTGGGCGGAAGAGCCTGTTTTCTTTATCTGTATCTTTAAAATCTAAAGTCCAAAGTACAGCTGCTGCCTCGCAGCGCCAGTTCGGATCCGATCCTGACCTTGGGTACTCTCTGTGTGGAGTCTGCACGTTCTCCCTGCGACTGCATGGATTTCCTCCAGGCGCTCCGTTTCCCTCCCACATCGCAAAATCTTGTGGGTTTGTAGGATAGTTGGCCCAAGTGTGTAGGAAGTGAAAGAGAATTTGGGATAACATGGAACTTGTGTGAATGGGTGATTGATGGTCAGGGTGGGCCGAAGGGCCTATTTCGATGCTGTATCTCTATAGTAAACCAAACAGCTCGGAGGAATAGGGAGAAACACTAATGTCCAGATCCAAGTCTTTCAAGAAGGATGATACTGAGCAAGTAGGACATGTATCGCCGAACATCAAGGCCCAAAGCTCAGACTTTCAGCTTCTTCCTCGATGCTTTTTAGTTTAGTTCGGTTTAGAGATACAGCACGGATAAAGAACCTTCGGCCCACCGAGTCCGCGCCGACCTGTGCTCTCCACATGCCAGCACTATCCTCAATGTCCCTACTAATTGCAGGGACAATTTTACAATTTTTTTTACTGAAGCCAATTAGCCTACAAATCTTTGGAGTACGTCTTTGGAGCGAGGGAGGAAGCCAGAGCACACGGTGAAAACCCACGCAGGACACAGGGGGAACGTACAAACTCCACACAGACAGCAGCCGTAGTCAGGATCAAACCCGGGCACTGGCACTGTGAGGCAGCAACTCTATCGCTGAGCCACCATGCCCCTGAACCATTATCTTTCACACCTCATATCTGAGGTGCAGTCACGTACTCTTACTCTTAACATTGTTCCCGATGTTGGGGAAGTCCAGAACAAGGGGTCACAGTTTAAGGATAAAGGGGAATTCTTTTAGGACCGAGATGAGGAAAACTTTTTTCACACAGAGAGTGGTGAATCTCTGGAATTCTCTGGTGCAGAAGGTAGTTGAGGCCAGTTCATTGGCTATATTTAAGAGGGAGTTAGATGTGGCCCTTGTGGCTAAAGGGATCAGGGGGTATGGAGAGAAGGCAGGTACAGGATACTGAGTTGGATGATCAGCCATGATCATATTGAATGGCGGTGCAGGCTCGAAGAGCCGAATGGCCTACTCCTGCACCTATTTTCTGTTTCTATGTTTAACTCTACCTCATTCAGTTATCCTGTTATGATCCTTTAATATACTTTAACTTTACAAGGATTTTGCACCATTCTGCTGTTTAGCACTAATGATTGTATTTATTTATCATTACTGTACATATACTACTTTGTGAGCTTCATGGGAACAAGGAATTTCATTGTACCCTAGTGCATCTGACAATAACCTAATCTAATCTAAATCCTGCACTGAAAATCATTCTCAGGCAAATGGTTTGGAAGAACAATGTTCATTCAGATTTCTCAGCTGAATTGCTCTCTAGATGGACATTAATTTACAGGCCAGCCCAACAGGAGGCACAAGATGGATAAACAAGTACTGTATCTATTGTTGACAATCTTCAGAATAATCCTGCTTCAATTTCAGAGCTGCAGTGTCCGTGAGCCCAGTAAATTGGTGGCAATACAAACTATTCCAACTACATCAATTGAATCTTGCACAGCAAAAAGTTGAATAACAGCAAGGATCTTGATCAATCGGCCAAGTGTGCTGAGGAATGGTTGATGGAATTTAATAGTGAAAAATGTGAGATGTTGCCAGTCCAACATGGCCCGGACCTACACAGTGAATGGTAGGGCTCTGGGTAGTGTTGTGGAGCAGATGGATCTAGGAGTGCAGATGCATAGCTCCCTGAAGGTGGAGTCACAAGTAGATCGGGGGGTCAAAATGGCTTTTGGCACATTGGCCTTCATCAGCCAGAGTATTGAGTATAGAAGTTGGGAGGTCATACTGCAGTTGTATAAGACGTTGGTGAGGCCACATTTCGAGTGTTGTGTTCCGTTCTGGGCACCGTTTTATAGGAATGATAGGAAAGAGAGAAGGTTTATGAGGATGTTGCTGGGACTAGAGGGTGTGAGCTATATGCAGTGGTTGACTAGGCTGGGACTCTATTCCTTGGAATGCAGGAGGATGAGGGGTGATCTTATAGAGGTGTATAAGATCATGAGAGGAACAGATGGGTAGATGCACAGAGTCTCTTGCCCAGAATACGTGAATCGAGGACCAGAGGTGAAGTACGCTTAAAGTGAAGGGGAAAATATTTAATCGGAATCTGAGGGGTAACTTTTTCACAGAGAATAGTGGAGGTATGGAACAAGCTGCCAAAGGAGGTAGTTGAGGCTGGGACTATCACAAAATTTAAGAAGTAGTTATACAGGTACATGGATAGGACAGGTTTGGAGGGATATGGACCAAATGCCGGCAGGTGGGACTAGTGTAGCTGGGACATGTTGGTCGAAGGGCCTGTTTCCACACTGTATCACTCTATGACTCTATAAACTAAACTAAGTTTCAACCATGACCCGACTTTATTCAACAGGTTGTCCCATATCTGGTCCTTTATGTGATAAAATGATTGGTTTGATTGGATCAACAATTGGCTCCCCTCCCCCCCCACCAACCCCATCCCTACCCCTGAACCCACCCAAGGACCTATGTTTACCGCAGGTCTCCATTTATTGTTGCAATGCTCCCACTCTGCACATCTACAAAAATATATAAATTCACTGCAAATTTGTTTTGCTGCTGGCTGCCTTTTTATTAACACTTCATTTTTGGAAATACTGCTTTTCTAAAACTATTGCTATGATTTTTGAATTGTGAATGCTAGAACTATGGCTGTTTAATCTCCACCAAATTAGATTAGAAAAACTAGATTAGAAACAAAATGAGGGTGCAGCAGTCCATATAATTGCCACTTAATATACCTGTTCCGTGAATTTGCCCACAACAAATCTAGTGCTTCCTCCCTTGCGGACTTTACTGAACTGATAAGTGGCAAGAAATGTTGACCTGGAGTGACTATTGCAGTGGGAATGGTCAGGAAGAGTTTATGCTTTATTGTCACATGTGGCATGTCACGGTGATATTCTTTGTCAATAGTCAATAGTCTATTTAATTGTCATTTGGACCCCTGGAGGTCCAAATGAAATGCCGTTTCTGCAGCCATACATTACACACAAATAGACCCCAGACACAACATAATTTACATTTTACATAAACATCCATCACATAGTTGTGATGGAAGGCCAAAAAAAACTTATCTCTCCACTGCACTCTCCCCACCCCGATGTCAGAGTCAAAGTCAAAGCCCCCGGCTGGCGATGGCGATTGTCCCGCGGCCATTAAAGCCACGCCGGGTGGTGCGAGGTCGCACACCGGGTCTTGATGTTAGAGACCCCGGCGTGCGCTCGCAGAGTCCCGCGGCCATTCCGAGCCGCGCGGGGCAGTGATGTAGGCCCCGCTCCAGGAGCTCTTCGACCCCGCAACTCGGGCGGGAGAAGTCGCCGTTGCAGGAGCCCTGAAAAGCGGTCTCCCTCCAGGGACCCGCGGGCTCCCGGTGCCGCCGTCCGCAGACCCGCAGTAGCAGCCTCCGCATCAGCAGCAGCAGCAGCGGCAGCGCTCCGCCACCGCTCCACCCGCTCCGGTCTCGGCCAGCTCCGCGACGGTGAGGTGAGTCGGCACCTGAGTCCCCGGCCTCTTCTGTTGGAGGCCGCTCCTCGTTGCAGCCTCAACGACAACTGAGACCCGACGAAAAAAAAAGGTCGGGTCTCCAGTGCAGGGAGAGATTTAAAAGTTTCCCCCTCCCTCCCACCCCACCCGCACCCCCCCACACCACACCCCAACATAAAATAACAAAAACTACATATAAACATAGACAAAAAATAATAAAAACGCGGACACCATGCACAAATTATGCAAAGAGTCGCCATGTATTGGACTCCGACAAAGTTACAAGTGTTCAATGTGGTCCCCAATGGTCTCCCTTTGTTCTCTCGGCACCTAACACCCCCCCACCCATGCTGGGTCCCTTTTTGTTCACAGCGACCCCTCCCCAATGCCAGGTCCCTCTTTGTTCTGGCGCCGTATCCTCGACCAACCTCCGGCGCCCACTTCAGAACAGAATGCAAAAGATTTGTAACCTCTGACAGACTCTGAAGTGGACTGTAATTATACTCCAGTTAGGAAGTGGTGTCCTGTTCCGTACATCCTTGGGAATGTTGGCAAGCCCATTGTCTTCGGCAAAATGAAAAACAATTCCACTTGAATTAGGCTGGTATTAGTCAGCAAGATGGTGCAACAGTGAGTGCTGCTGTCTAAATGTTCCGGGGACTGTGGTTTGATCCTGACCTCAGGAGCTATCTGTGCAGTTTGCACATTTGCTCCGTAACCGCATTGGTTTCCTCTGGGTGTTCTGGTTTCCTCCCACAGCCCATAGACATGCTGGTAGGTTCATCAGCTGACGTAAGCATCGGTGAGAGGCAGCAAGAATCGAAGGGCAGGTTTGAGAGAGAAAGTTGCACGGATGGAGGGTTATAAGTGGAGGTAGAATGGATGGATCATTGTAAATGGAAGATAGACAGATAAAGCTGGAGTAACTCAGCATTTTTGGAGAGAAGGAATGCATGACTTTTTGGGTCGCGACCCTTGTAAATATATAATGACATAACACATTGGACAAAAATGTGCAATGCATGGCTGGGAGTTGGCATTTCATAGTTTAGGTGGCACACCCCTTGAAGGTTTTCTGTTTTTTTGTTTTAACATTTATTTTTTATTTACACCCCTATTTTCCCCCTTCTTTCTTTGAGGTTTTGTTCATTTCTGTGCTACAGTTCTTCCAAACCGTTTCTCAGAGAAGTATTTTCAGGCGTAAGATATTGATTGGATAAGGATTTGTGGGGAGGGGGGGATGGGGGTGGAATGGTGGAATGGTGGAGTGAGCTCTTCTTCACATTCACCATTTATTCCTCTTCCTTTTAGTCATAGTCACACAGCGAGGAAACAGGCCCTTCGACCCAACTTGCCCAAACCAACCAACACACCCCATCTGCACTGGTCCAATCTACCTGCATTTGACCCATATGCCGCTAAACCTGTCCTACCCATGTACCCATCCAAATGTTTTTTTAAACATGTGATTGTACCTGCCTTTTCTCCCTCTTCAGACAGCTTGTACCACCCATTCTGTAAGGAAGTTGCCCCTCAGGTTGCTATTAAATCTTTCCCCCCACCCTCACCTTAAACTCTGGGTAAAAGACTCTGCGCATTTACCCTATCTATTCCTCTCATGATCTTATCTTTTCCTCTCTTCATCTTATCTATCCCTCTCATAACCTTATCTTTTCTTCTCCAGATTGTGTTAAACTTAAGTCCTGCCCATAGATTTTATATCCACGTGGCAGGTTTAACATTTTAACTGAAAGTATCTCCAACAATAGTGCAGGATGGTGAATCTGTGGAATTCATTGCCACAGACGGCCGTGGAGACAAAGTCAATGGATATTTTGACGGCAGAGTTTGATAGATTCTGGATTAGTACGGGTGTCAGGGGTTATGGGGAGAAGGCAGGAGAGTGGGGTTGAGAGGGAAAGATAGATCAGCCATGATTGAATGGCATAGATTTGATGGGCCGAATAGCCTAACTCTGCTCCTATCACTTATGAACTTATGAGCACCCCGTCAATATGAAGCTTCTGAAGTCTGCTGAATGGATTAGTGCCAAAGACTTTCTTGCTCGGGTGAAGGTGCTACTATGGAGCAAATGTTGAAGTGGAGCAGTGAGGCCAGTTGTGCTCACCCCAGGCTCACCCCAGCTGAGACCGGTCAAGTGTGAGCCTGGATAAGTGTTGTCTGTCTGATTCTTCCACTCACTTGGCGACATCTCGTTGAATAATCTGGAACCATGAAGATGATTGTGAGATACAAATTGAACGTGAACAGTAGCAGTGAAGCAATGCTACAAAGCTCCCTCCCGCTGCTCTATGCTATGAAAGCCTATGAGACTGACCACAGAACAAAGAGTAAAATGAACCTGTCCCACTTACGCGACTGTTTCGGCGACTGCCGGCACCCGTCATAGGCTGTTGCAGGTCGCCAAAAGTTTTCAACGTTGAAAATCCAGCGGCAACCAGAGAGACGCTAAGACTCTTTGGGCGACTGAGGAGACTATTCACGACCATACAGGCGACACCCTGGGGACATGTCGCGGGTTGAAGCCTGAATGGTCGTGAGTAGTTGCACAAAGAGTCCTAACTTGTTCTGGTCGACGCTGGATGTTCAACATTATTGAACATTTTTGGCGACCTGCAACGACCTATGACGGGTGCCGGCAGTCGACGAAAGAGTTGCGCAAGTGGGACAGCCCCATAACAGGAACCAATGCATCATCAGACACTTATGGATCCCAAAGACAAATTTTACTCTTCAATTGGTAATTACTTTAGTGTTTAGAGATAGTGTTCAAGATCAAACCCAGGTCTCTGGCCCTGCGAGGCAACAACTCGAGTGCTGTGCTACTGTGCCACCCTAAATATGAGACTAGCTTAGATGGGTCATCTTAATGATCAGCATGAATGAATTGGGCTGAAGGGCCTGTTTCCATTCTGTATAAGTCTTTGGCTACAGTATATCATTGTTGAAGTAATGCTCAAAATAGTTTCTTAAAAAACTGTGAATATTTTTATAATGGCAGATGAGGTGCGATTAATACAGTCAAACGTACATTGATCATGTTTGTGCCCCAATTAATCAGTGAATTAAACCATAGGTGATCTGGTTTCCTCCCATACCCCAAACGATGTGCTGGGAGATTAAAATACTACTGCAAGTTGCCCCTTAGTGTAAGTTAATTGCAAGAGAATCAAAAAGGAGTTGATGGGCACATGTGAAAGAAAGTAATTTATACAGGTACAGAAAAACGTTGAGAAATGGAATGGAACTGTACTTTACTTTACATCAGACTTTAGAGATACAGCGCGGAAACAGATCCTTGGGCCCTCCGAGTCCGCGCTGATCAGCAATCTATCTAACGCACGATGAACAATTTTTACAACTTACCTAAGCCAATTAACCTACAAACCTGCACGTCCTTGGAGTGTGGGAGGAAATCGGAGCACCCGGAGAAAACCCACACAGTCCCAAGGAGAACATACAAACTCCATACAGACAGCACCGTAGTCAGTATTTGGTGCTTTGAGGCTGCAACTCTACTGTGCCACCCTGCATGCCAGCATGGATCGGATGGGCTGAATGGCCTTTCTTTAGTGCTGTAAGATAATCAAACGTGTACTCTGCTTGACTATTGTTGAATCAAATTGCTCTGCCCTTGACCCTGTAACGTAAACCCTTGTGGAGAGATGGCTTTGTGTGTCGTGACACAGGGTGCAACAAAATCATTTCATTATTTAAGCTTTACTGTGTTTACTGATATTTCAGCATCAAAATACGGAGATATAATGGCGCCTTCCTAGGTCTAAAGCTTTACAATAACAGTAAATATTGGGAACTGTTGTCAGGCTCTATTGCGTTTGTACGTGAATAGTAGGGAGGATTCTTAGTGAGGACCTGGTTATAGGTTTAGTACTCGGCTCCAGTCTAGTGAGAGAACCAGGTGAGGTGACACAATCTCTGCTGCAGCTCATAGAGCCATAGAGTGACCCGGTACGGAAACTGACCCCTTGGCCCAACTTGCCCACATCGGCCAACATATCCCAGCAACACTAGTCCCACCTGCCCGCGTTTGGTCCATATCCCTCCAAACCTGTCCTATCCATGTACCAGTCTACCTGTTTCTTAAATGTTGCGATAGTCCTTCTTGCCCTGGCAACTTCCTTCTAAATCTTCTCTGTATCCTTTCCAGCTTGACAACATCTTTTCTATAACACGGTGCCCAGAACTGAACACAATACTCTAAATCACCAACGTCTTATACAACTGCAACATGACCTCCCAACTTCTATACTCAATACTCTGGCTGATGAAGGCCAATGTGCCACACGCCTTGTTGACCACCCTATCTACCTGAGGCTCTACCTTCAAGAAACCATGCACCTGCACTCCTAGATCCCCACCTGCTCTACAACACTCTCCGGAGCACTACCATTCCCTGTGTAGGTCCTGTCCATGTTAGACTTTCCAAAATGGAACACCTCACATTTCTCTGTAGTAAATTCCCAGCCCACTTAGCCAATTGATCAAGATCCTGCTGCAATTTTTCATAACCATCTTCACTATCTGCAAAACCACCCACTTTTGTATCATTGCCAACTTGCTAATCTTGCTGTATATGTTCTCATCCAAATCATTGATATAGATGACAAACAGTAATGGGCCTAGCACCAAACCGTGAAGGGCCTGTCCCACGAGCATGCAACTGCATGCGGCAAACGCGACCTAACGTGGTCGCTTGAGCCTTACGGCCTCGCGGGGCCGGTCCCACTTCGGTCGCCGGGCCGTATCGAGTTGTGCGGAGCTGGTCCCGACATCGCGCAGGGCTCCGAAAAACTGACAGTGTTCAAAAATTCTGCGCGGCAACGGCCTGCCGGCTCGCAGCCGCCTCAGCGCCTTACGCACCACCTCGATGGGCATACGCAGCGTCTCGACGCCGTACGCACGTCTTGATGCCTTACGTCACTCGCGAACTTCCCGCGGACTTCGCTCAAACTTCACGTCACTCACTTGACCTCCGCGCGGCCTCCGCTTCCGGTTTGGTCCCGCTCGCCGCATGCAGTCGCATGCTGGTGGGACCGGCCCTGTACGGGGATCACTCGACCTCCGCTTCCGGTTTGGTCGCGCTTGCTGCATGCAGTCGCATGCTCGTGTGACAGGGCCTTTAGGCACACCACTAGTCACAGGCCTCCAGTCCGACTGAGCGGCTGGGCTGCTGAAAGGAATGGAAGTCTGAGACTAGTTTATCCATGCTTCTGTCCACAGCCTAAGGACCGATCAGGGGCGACACGGTGGCGCAGCGGTACAGTTGCTTCCTCGCAATGCCAGAGACCCGGTTTCGATCCTGACTACGGGTGCCGTCTATACTGAGTTTGTACGTTCTCCCTGTGACCACGTGGGTTTTCTCCAGGTTCTCCCGTTTCCTCCCACACTCCAAAAAGATGCAGGTTCGTAGGTTAATTGGCCACTGTAAATTGTCGTTAGTGTGTAGGATAGTGCAAGTGTACGGGGTGATTGATGATCTGCACAGACTCGGTGGGAAAATAAGTTTGTTTCTGCGCTGTGTCTAAAAATCTAAAGTTCTAGATCTAAATCAGAACCTTACATGGCTGGGAAAATTGCCTTTGCTGAAGAATTATTGACTACAGTGGGATAGACAGGAATGGTTAATTAGTTTTAAAGACCCACTCTTCAGGTGAGAAATTCTAAAGGCTTCTCTCACTTTGTGACATTGTTTCCTAAAACCTTGTTTGTAATACCAGACTCTTGTGCCTAGTCTGCTGCTATGACTACTCATTGACTTAACCAGTGCAGCCATCTGTAAGCCTTGAAGAATGAACTCGTAACAGAGTCAGCAAAGAAAAGTCTCCAACTCCTGTAGGAGAGCTGAACCAGATTTTTAAAGAATGATGTCTTTAAAAAAAGATTTAACCCATAAATATAACTAAGAACCTACCAAACCTTTCTTTGAAGGTAGATAAAAATGCTGGAGAAACTCAGCGGGTGAGGCAGCATCTCTGGAGAGAAGGAATGGGTGATGTTATGGGTCGAGACCTTTCTTCAGACCTGGAGAGAAGGAATGGGTGACTTTTGTTACTTTGTCAATTGACTTTTGTTGGTCGACACAAAATGCTGGAGTAACTCAGTGGGACAGGCAGCATCTGGATAGTAGGAATGGGTGACGTTTCGGGTCGAGACCCTTCTTGAAACTCTTTGTGATTACAAGATACAGAGATTGAATGACATCCGCTAAATACCCCGGTGGTGCCAATGTGATGTTATTTTAATTTAGGTACACAAGGAACTGCAGATGCTGAAATCCTGAACAAAACACAAAATGCTGGGGTAACTCAGCAGGTCAGGCAGAACCTGTGGAGGGAATTAGATTAGAAAGACTCCTAATCTAATTTAATCATTGTTTTCTTGCTAGGCGTGAATATCTCCGCCAACCAGGATGAAGAAACACATCAGGAAACGTATCAGATGGAAATTGATAAAGAGACTAAGAAGTGTATCTTACGTACACACACGGGCAACTTCTGGACATTGGTGGCTCATGGAGGGATCCAATCCACAGCTACTGAAGTGTGAGTTATCTCCTTCTCTGAGAGAGTTTAGGAATTATGTAAACTGGTCACTGTGTTAATACCATCAGCTGGCACAATGGTGGCATAGTGGCTCAGTATTAGAGTTGCTTCCTTGCAGCGCCTGTGACCTAGGTTCAATCCTGACTACACGCGCTGTTGATGTTGAGTTTGTACATTCTTGTGTTCGTGTTTTTATCCGGATGCTCTTGTTTCCTCCCACATCCCCGATCCGTGCAGGTTTGTAGGTTATTTGGTCTCGGTAAATTGTCCCCAGTGTGTAGGGTAATGCAGTGTATGGGGATCGATGGTCGGCGTTGACTCGTTTAGCAAAAGGGCCTGTTTCCTCTCTGTATGTGTAAACTAACCTAAATTGCCAGCTAAAGATAGACACAAAATGCTGGTGTAACTCAGCGGGTGAGGCGGCATTTCTGGAGAAACGGAATAGGTGATATTTTGGGTCGGAACCCTTCGTCAGGCAAGTTCCTCAGACCCCTTCAGTCTGAAGAAGAGTTCTGACCTGAAACGTCATCTATTCCTTCTCTCCAGAGTTGCTGTCTGACCCGCTGAGTTACTCCAGCATTTTGTTCCTAGCCTTTAGTTGACAATTTAGTTAGTTCTGGGTTTGCACGCTGTCTGTACGGAGTTTGCATGTTCTCCCTATGACCGTGTGGGTTTTTGTATCGGATGTTCCGGTTTGAAGTTAATTAGCTTCGGTGAAAATAAAACTGTAAATGATTCCTATTGTGTAGGATTGTGCTGGTGTACGGGATGATCACTTTTTTGGCACGGATCCGGTGGGCCGAAAGGCCTGTTTCCACACTGTATCTCTTTCACTGGATCTTTAGAGATACAGCGTGGGACACAGGCCCTCCGGCCCACCGAGTCCGTGCCAACTAGTGAGCACCCTGTACAATAACACTATCCTACACACTAGGAATAATTGTCAATTAAAAAAAATATATATCAAGTCTAAAAGCCTGAACACATGGATCTGGTGAAAGATGGAGGTCAGACAGCTTTTGAATGGATTTTTTACGCTTTCAATTCCAGAGATGCCGACTGTATGTTTGAAATAGTGTGGCGTGGGAGAAGAATCGCACTCAAGGCCAACAATGGCAAATACGTATGTACAAAGAAAAACGGACAGCTGGCATCTGTGAGCGATTCAGCTGGTGAGTTATGCAAGGAGAATCTCCTTAAGAAAATTATAAATGAAGGAATGAGAATTATTATGTCATTTTCACTCATTGTGAACACCAATTCCTAAATCAATCTATTCTAACAATGGCTGTAGCCTTGATCAGGTTAATTGCCTCAATCAAATCATAGATTAGAATTCATGAATATGCAATTACATTTGGTAATAATATGATGCTGTACAATTTGACAGAAAAATGTTAAGTACAGTACTAAATATTTGGAAGGTCGTAGTTAAAATTGTAGGTTGAAAATGTGCTTGTGGCATACCGAAGAAAACCATCGAAGCTGATCTTCTAGTGCAGCGGGACAGGAATGCCACAGTGTCAAAGGTGCTAACTTTTGGATGGTTCATTAAACTAAACTCCATGTCCTCTCTCAAATGGATGTCAAATATTCCATGGCACTACTTACAAGAAAAGCAGGCTTCTGAATGGTCCTTCCATAAGCTAGAGTCCTGTCCGATTCGCCTCTAGACCATGCGGACATTGAACATGGACTCTGTAATTTAGACTTTTAGACTTTAGACTTCGGAGATGCAGTGAGGAAACAGACCCTTTGGCCCACCAAGTCTGTGCCCACCAGCCTTTACCCCGTACACTAGCACTATCCTGCACACTTGCGCCAATTCACAATTTCCAGAAGCCAATTAACCTACAAACTGTACGTCCTTGGAGTATGGAGGGATACCGGATCACCCGGAGAAAACTTGCAAGGTCACAGGGAGAACGTACAAACTCCTTGCAGGTAGCACCCGTAGTCAGGATTGAACCCGGGTCTCTGGCCACTGTAAGGCAGCAACTATACCACAGTGCCACCCCTGTGCCGAACGAGTTTGGCTTGATTGTATCTATGTATAGTATTATCTGATTTGACTGGATTGCATGCAAAATGAAACCTTTCACTGAACATGTGACAATAATAAACCTAAAGTATGATCTAAAAAGCAGGGGAATAGTGGCTGGTATCCCGGGCAACGGGTATCTCTCCATCAACATCATTAAAACCGTTCATCCAGTTATTGCTGTCTGTTGGGGCTTGCCGTTGTTAGCTGTCCGCCTTCCTAAATTACAACGGTGACAACATTTCAAAAGGATTAATTGGTTCCAAAATGCTTTGGGAAGTTCTCAAAGGGACATGAAAGGCATTACATACATATAAAAGTTTCTTTAAATTACTGCTTCATAATATATCATTAATTGAGTCACTAAAGAACACAATTTCAATGGAAAAAAAACCTTCAAGCTCGCTAACTCTCTACCTACAATCTGTAAATTGCCCGCAGTGCATGAATCAAGGAGAAACTATTTCTCATGGCAACAAAATGCATTGAGCACATCCAACCTACATATATTTCATGAGCTATTCCTTTCGAGATCACAATCAATATGCGGTCTCATGCATGGCTAAATGGTCACTGTTACTAATTAAGCCTATAGGTCTTTAGCTTAATTTTTTGTCTTTCTAAGCAAGAAGCTCATTAAACTAAATGTTTTAGCAAGTGACTTATGCTAAACCGCCTCACATTTATCTTCAGGAAAATTGTTAATTAAGGAGCAAATGAAGCGAACAAGAAATACATTTTGTGAGCCATGTATTGACAGACAAGTTATTTTATATCGAATGATTACAGTAGAAAATCCATCAGATGTTTTACAGCTGGGAAATCGAGCAACACAGCAAGGTGTGACATTGGCTCTCCAAGCTTCTTTCCAAGTCTCATTCCTGAACAATTTTGAGCTTTAAGTTGTTCAGCGTTATATTTGTGACAAACATATTTCTCCGAGAACTCATGTCGTCTTTGATAAAATGAGGAGGAATTTGAAATAGTCAGCGGGTCAGGCAGCATCCCTGGAGAATATGGATAGGTTCGGGTCAGGACCTGTCGTTAGATTGATCGGTGATGGGAGGTGGGGGGGGGGTGCGGAATCTTTTCAAACACTTTGTGTCTATTTTTGATCTCGACCCGAAACGTCACCCATTCGTTCTCTCTGGAGATACTCCAACTATTTGTGTCTCTCTTCGGTTTAAACCAGCATCTGCAGTTCCTTCTTATATATCTGCAGTTTCTTGTTTTGGCGAGGAATTTCAAATGATAATTAACTATACAATCTGGAATCCTCTAATATTCTGCTCAGATGCTAAATTGATGATGAAAAGTTCCAATCGGTAAAGCAGTGATAAGACTATTTCCACCATTTTTAGGGCAGCACAGTGACACAGCTGGTAGAGCTGCTGATTCACAGCGCCAGAGACCCGGGTTCGATCCTGGCCGTAGGTGCTGTCTGTGTGGAGTTTCACGTTCTCCCAGTGACCACGTGGGTTTCCTCCGGGTGATCTGGTTTCCTCCCACATTCCAAAGACATGCGATTTTGTAGGTTAATTGGCCTCTGTAAAAAATACCCCTAATGTGCATGGAATATACATGGAAACTGGGATAACGTAGAACTTGTGCGGTCGGCGTGAACTCGTTGGTTTATAGACAATAGACAATAGGTGCAGGAGTAGGCCATTTGGCCCTTCGAGCCAGCACCGCCATTCAATGTGATCATGGCTGATCATCCCCAATCAGTACCCCGTTCCTGCCTTCTCCCCATATCCCTTGACTCTGCCATCTTTAAGAGCCCTATCTAGGTCTCTCTTGAAAGGTTCAGAGAACCGGCCTCCACCACCCTCTGAGGCAGAGAATTCCACAGACTCACAACTCTCTGTGAGAAAAAGTGTTTCCTCGACTCCGTTCTAAATGGCTTACCCCTTATTCTTAAACTGTGGCCCCTGGTTCTGGACTCCTCCAACATCAGGAACATGTGTCCAAACCCTTAATAAACATATGACTCAATAAGATACCCTTTAACTTCTAAACTCCAGAGTATACAAGCCCAGCCTCTCCATTCTCTCGGCATATGGCAGTCCCGCCATCCCGGGAATTAACTTTGTGAAGCTACACTACACTCCCTTTTTGAAGTTTGAAGGACTTGTTTCCATGCTGTATCTTTCAATCGTAGTTTTATTTAGTTTCTTATTGGCATGTGTACCAAGGTACTGTGAAAAGCTTTTTGCATGCTAAACGGTCAGCGAAAAGACTATACATGAATAAAAGCAAGCGTGGTGTACCATGGTGTACAGATATGGGATAAAAGGTATAACATTTATCACATGGGCAGTCAGGACCGCTCTGTAGTTGGTGATAGGATGGTTCAGTCGCATGATAACAGCTTAGAAGAAACTGTTCCTGAATCCGGAGGTATGCGTTTTCAAACCTCCGTACCTCTTGCCCGATGGGAGAGGGGAGAAGAGGGAGTAACAGGGGTGAGACTGGTCCTTGGTTATGCTGCTGGCCTTGCCGAGGCAACGTGAAGGGTAGACGGAGCCAATGGAATGGTTGATTAGTATGATGCTCTAGGCTACGTCAATTCCCCTCAGAATCAATTTCCCTCAGAATGATTGGCAGCACTTCACTGCTGAATAGGGGTCAAGGAAAGAGCATTCACGTTGCGGCCCCGTTTTCACAAATCTTTCCACCACCACGCACAAGAGGCACAAGGAATGCAAGACAGACACCTTGTATGCGGATGCCGACATGTGTGTTCAGCTCTGGCTGAACAACTTCGAATCTTGTGTGTGGACTCCATAAGTAGAAGACTGCTGCATGGCAAGATGGCAGACCACTGATATTGTCTTGTCTTTGGCATCAGGTGAAGATGAAGAGTTTACACTGAGACTGATTAACAGGCCTATCCTGGTTCTACGAGGAGATCATGGATTTGTCTCCCACCACAAAAGCTCCAGAACACTCGATGCCAACCGGTCGGCTTATGATGTCTTTCAGCTCGATTTTGAAAATGGAGCCTATCAGATTAAAGGTGAGCACCTGGATTCTAGGAACATGTGTTGGATACACTTTTACTTGAGCTTAACATTCCACTCCTATCCCTTCCTCTGGATTTACATTTCACTCCTCCCTTTCTTTCCTAATTTGTCTCCTTTTTACGTCTGCCCTCCGTCACGTACTCCACCCTCTGCCAATCAAACCCCCCCTCACCTGTATCCACCTATCGCTCACCAGACATGTGTGTGTACATGATCCATATTACTCCATTTGCTGTTTATCTATATTCCCTTCTAAAAGCCTCTTAAATGCCATTATCATATCTGCCTGATTTGTTTAGTGTAGTTCAGGTAAACCTTTGTCCCGCTGTAGAAACAAAGAACTGCAGACCTGCAGAAGCTGGTCGACACAAGGTGCTGGAGTAACTCACCAGATCAGGCATCATCTCTGGAGAAAAAGGGCGGTTGAAGTTTTGGGTCCCGAAACGTTACTCCAGCACTTTGTGTCTACCTTTGGCCCACTGAGTCCACATCGACTTTTGATCATCCGTAACACACTAGATCTGTTATTCTACCATCCTATCCACTCCCTATACATTGGGGGTAATGTATAGAGACAACTTTAGATAACTCAGGACTTATGGGGATCACCCCATACACTAGCACTATCCTACACACTAGGGACAATTTATTGACATTTTTTACCTACTGTAAGCCAATTAACCTACGAACCTGTAGGGCTTTGGAATGTGGGAGGAAACCAGAGCACCTGGAGGAAACCTGCGCAGTCACAGGGAGAAGGTACAAACTCCATACATACAGCCTCCATAGTCAGGATGGAACCCCGGTCTCTGGCGCCGTACGGCAGCAACCCTACCGCTGCGCCACCGTGCCGCCCCAATGTATCAAATAAATTCCTGGGGAAAAAAACATTCATATTGAGCAACAAATGTGTAAAATGATGTGAAGTGCGAAGGGTTGGCTATGTGTAGTTGGCTTTATATTCGAATCTTCGACACGGCATTTATCCCATCACAGCTTTAAACTTATCTTCCTTCTCCACAGGCTCAGATGGCAAGTTCTGGTGCGTATCCAGTAGCGGCACTATCTGCACTGACAGCACCACTCCTGAAGACTTTTACTTGGAGTTTCGAGATCACGGTCGACTGGCCATCAAAGGAAAGAACGAAAAATATCTGCGAGGAAACCAAGCAGGCACACTTAGAGCAGACGCAGATGAAGTAGACAGTTCCACATTGTGGGAATATTAAAGAATGGACAGTCCCAGTAGACCGTGTGAATTAGAGATGCATTCTATGTATGATGTGATGGATATGTAGGGAAAGATCAAAGGACAATCTGCAAAGATTAATATTAAATGTTAAATTAGGCCCTTTGTTAAGAATCCACCATTTCATAAAATCATAACATCATAAGTGATAGGAGCAGAATTAGGCCAATTGGCCCATCACGTTTACTCCGCCATTCAATCATGGCTGATCTATCTCTCCCTCCTAACCTCATTCTCCTGCCTTCTCTCCATAACCTCTGACACCCGTACTAATCAATTTCAATTTTGGGCAGCTTACAACCCAGTGGTAGGAAGATTGATTTCTCCAACTTCAAGTAACCCTGGCATCCCCTCTCTCTCCATCCCTCCCACACCCAATTTGTTGTACTAGATTTAAAGTCGGCTTGTTGTCTCATAATCTGTCACTCAATTTCACCTCGCCCATAGCTAACAATGTTTCCTTTATCATCGTTACTTTTTTGCATATCTTTAATTCATTTGTTCTATATCTCTCTATATCACCGTCTATATCTCTCGTTTCACTTTCCCCTGATTCTCAGTCTGAAGAAGGGTCTCGACCCGAAACGTCACCCATTCCTTTTCTCCAGAGATGCTATATGACCTTCTGAGTTACTCCAACTTTTTGTGTCTATCTTCTGTTTAAACCAGCATCTGCAGTTCCTTGCTACACATTTGAATTTGTCATCTGATCTGTGGAGCCCATTTAACACTCACAACATATACAGGTACTTTGGAGATAATGATTGCATGATATGCTTGGCATTTCAGTCTCATTCAGGACAAGAGTAAGCTACGTATTGTCTTTTAGGCTACAGTTTCTCGCATTTATTGCAGGAAAATATTTCATGAAACTCATTCTAGTTAGGTGCTAACTGATTGCTTTGTATATATGGTGAGGTTTTATTTCATCCTTGATTAGATAATCTGTACTTCTGCTAGTATAGCACGGAGACTGGGAACAAGTGAAAAACAACTGTATATATTGTAGATCTCGGCCTCAGTTATGATGCTTATTATACAGCAAGCATGTGTTTTAACAATACAGCATGGAAACAGGCCTTTCGGCCCACCGAGTCCATGCTGTTCATCGTCACCCTTTCCCACTAGTTCTATGTTATTCCACTTTTGCATCCACTCCCAATACTCTGGGGACAATTTACAGAGGCCAATGAACCTACAAACCCGCATGTCTTTATAATGTGGGAGGAAACTGGGGCACCTGGAGGAAATCTACGCGGTCATAGGGAGAACATGCAAACTCAACACAGACAGCACCTGAGATCAGGATCGAACCCGGGTCTCTGGCGCTGTGAGGCAGCAGCTCTACCAGCTGCATCAGTGTGTTGTATGGTAAGTAAACACATCAGCCAGGCACAGCAGAAACCCCATGTACATAAAACCTGCCATTATTATGAGTCTCCAAACAGTGATATGTTAAAAGTTTTGCATGTGGCTCAAATTTCTTATGATTCATTTCCTACCACATTGCCTCTGTCATATTTAGTTGATGATCCCTCCACTGTTACAAAAAATGTCTTCTGATTGCAGTGACTAATGCCATAGGAGACCTGCCAGTAATCTGGCGACTCAAAGCATGCATTAAGCGGGTTTGGCACTGAACAGCTTCACGTACAAATAATTTTCCTTGTACATTTGTATTTTAATTGGATATGTAGATTGTTCACACACTGAACCTACTAGGATACACTCGGTGACACAGTTAACTTTGTAATGGTCATATATATTGTCTGAGTAACAGTTATTTAGGGTGTTTCAAATATATATATTATTTAGTGCATACACTGTTGTCATAAAGTCTGTTCCTGTTTTGTTAGTAAATTAATACAGTCTAATCCTGAGAAATTACTTTAAGATTTGTGTTAATTTGGAACATAAACATTTTACATTTATAACTCTATTTATAATAAACTAGCAACGGGTGGCTGTCTTAACAACGGGACCAAGGGATATTGTGGATCATTTTAGTGGTTTGAATTTTCAGCATTGACATTATGGGCCTGTTTCTGTGCTGTACTGTTCTAAATCTGCAAGCCGTTATTACTGGTGAATGGAAGTTCATTCTTAATGTTCTTAGTGAGGTTCAGCGGCTATCAAGGATGACTATGTTGTCCTCTGATTGGTGTTAAAACACATGCCACGACTTCACACATTCACAACCATTGCAGGAAGTCTACACCACTCTCTCTACAATGACAAGCGTGGGTGAAAAGTTTAGAGCATTGATACTAATGTTCAGGTAAGTGCCAAGGTTCAATTTATACGTATACCAGTTAGCTGATGCCTCTTCCTTGAAGGTGGGTGAATAAGTAATGTTGGTGGGGAGTTTGGGGAATGGTGCATGTCTAGCACCAGTTGTTTCTGAGACATATTATTAAGCAGTACTATTAGGCTTGGATTGTTTTCTGGACTCTGATTGTTTCCTATGGAATGTTAGAGGTTGAGGGGACACATGATAGAAATATATTAAATGATGATAGGGATGGATAGGGTAAACAATCAGAACTGTTTTTCCCAGGGTGGACATGACCAACACTAGAAGGCATGAAAAGGCAACAAGGTGAGAAGGGGAACGTTTAACGGAGGTGTATGGGGCAAGTATTTTACACAGATAGTTGTGGGGGCCTTGAATGTATTGCCAGGGGTGGCGATGAAGGCGGATGCGATAGTGGTGTTTAAGAGGCACATGCAACTGCAGGGAATAGAGCGATATTGATCATGTACAGGCAGATGAGATCAGTTTAACTAGACCATGTTTGGCACTGGAATTGTGTGCCGAAGGACCCTTCCCTGTGCTGTACTGTTCTATATTCTATGTTTTATGTTAAACACTTTGCCACCAGGTGAATATGGCGAGAAGCTTTGTCCGATTATTCCAAATATCCTGCTGCTCTGAAACGTACTAATTAAAATGTACTATATTTCCCAAGGGCTTCACGATTGTGCCGGTAGAGTTGCTGCCTTACAGCACCAGAGACCCGGGTTCTACCCTGACTACGGCTGCTGTCAGTACGGAGTTTGTACGTTCTCCCAGCAACCACGTGGGTTTTCTCCAAAGATTTACAGGTTTGTAGGTTAATTGACTTGGTATAAATGTGAATTGTTCACATTTGTGTTAGAAACATAGAAACATAGAAATTAGGTGCAGGAGTAGGCCATTCGGCCCTTCGAGCCTGCACCGCCATTCAATATGATCATGGCTGATCATCAACTCAGTATCCCGTACCTGCCTTCTCTCCATACCCCCTGATCCCCTTGGCCACAAGGGCCACATCTAACTCCCTCTTAAATATAGCCAATGAACTGGCCTCAACTACCCTCTGTGGCAGAGAGTTCCAGAGATTCACCACTCTCTGTGTGAAAAAAAGTTCTCCTCATCTCGGTTTTAAAGGATTTCCCCCTTATCCTTAAGCTGTGACCCCTTGTCCTGGACTTCCCCAACATCAGGAACAATCTTCCTGCATCTAGCCTGTCCAACCCCTTAAGAATTTTGTAA
The DNA here is from genome assembly GCF_028641065.1 of Leucoraja erinaceus. Lineage (NCBI taxonomy): Eukaryota > Metazoa > Chordata > Chondrichthyes > Rajiformes > Rajidae > Leucoraja > Leucoraja erinaceus. Next base: position 16,928,126 of record NC_073399.1, on the reverse strand, counting down.
GTTTCTATAAGATCCCCTCTCAATCTCCTAAATTCTAGAGAGTATAAACCAAGTCTATCCAGTCTTTCTTCATAAGACAGTCCTGACATCCCAGGAATCAGTCTGGTGAACCTTCTCTGCACTCCCTCTATGGCAATAATGTCCTTCCTCATATTTGGAGACCAAAACTGCACGCAATACTCCAGGTGTGGTCTCACCAAGACCCTGTACAACTGCAGTAGAACCTCCCTGCTCCTATACTCAAATCCTCTTGCTATGAAAGCCAACATACCATTCGCTTTCTTTACTGCCTGCTGCACCTGCATGCCTACCTTCAATGACTGGTGTACCATGACACCCAGGTCTCGCTGCATCTCCCCCTTTCCCAATCGGCCACCATTTAGATAATAGTCTGCTTTCCCGTTTTTGCCACCAAAATGGATAACCTCACACTTATCCACATTATACTGCATAGTTGAATAGTGTTAATGTGCTGGGATCACAGGTCGGTGCGGACTCGGACTTGGTGGGCCGAAGTGCCTGTTTCCACGCTGTATCTATAAACTAAACAAAACTAAACTAACCATTTTTGTAGAAATCTCAGTACATCTTGGAAGGTGAATTTTAGATCTCTTCAGATATAACCCTATTAGGCGATTACCTTTTCTTCCATTCAGACACAGAGGAGCCGTACTGTCTTAAAAAAAATCAAATTGGGTCATCGATTTGATATTGGTGCACTGGTTACCTTGTTGTCTTGGCAGCAAATGAGCTTGTCACAAGAAATACCATTGAGGTCCTGCTGCGTGTATTTTGGTGGGGAGAGGGCGACGAGGGAAGAGGCCAAAATTAATTGTAAATTATCCATAGGATAGTGTGGGATAGTGCTAGTGTACGGGGATCGCTGGTCGGCACGGACTCGGTGGGCCGAAGGGCCTGTTTCCGCAGTGTATCTCTAAACTAAACATGTACTGAGGCACAATGCAGAAAGGAACTGCAGATGTTAGTTTAAACTGAAGATTGACACAGAAAGCTGGAGTAACTCAGTGGGTCAGACAGCATCTCTGGAGAAAAGGAAAAAGTGATGTTTCTGGTCGAGGCTGAAGAAGGGTCTCGACCCAAGACGTCACCTATTCCTTTTCTGTGTCTTTCTGTGTCTACCTACTGAGGTACAGTGCTTTGTTCTGCATAGAAACATAGAAACATAGAAATTAGGTGCAGGAGTAGGCCATTCGGCCCTTCGAGCCTGCACCGCCATTCAATATGATCATGGCTGATCATCCAACTCAGTATCCCATACCTGCCTTCTCTCCATACCCCCTGATCCCCTTAGCCACAATTGGCCACATCTAACTCCCTCTTAAATATAGCCAATGAACTGGCCTCAACTACCCTCTGTGGCAGAGAGTTCCAGAGATTCACCACTCTCTGTGTGAAAAAAGTTCTTCTCATCTCGGTTTTAAAGGATTTCCCCCTTATCCTTAAGCTGTGACCCCTTGTCCTGGACTTCCCTAACATCGGGAACAATCTTCCTGCATCTAGCCTGTCCAACCCCTTAAGAATTTTGTAAGTTTCTATATAAGAGAGAGTATAAACCAAGTCTATCCAGTCTTTCTTCATAAGACAGTCCTGACATCCCAGGAATCAGTCTGGTGAACCGTCTCTGCACTCCCTCTATGGCATGCATGCTGTCCAATCGAATCGAATAATATTATACATAATTTATTATACATAAATACAATAATGCCAAACTCAAGTACAATAGGTAGGGCAAAATGAAAGATACAGAGTGTAGAATGTAAGTTTCAGCATTGCAGCGCACCAGTTCCAGAGACAAAGTCAGTAGAAATCAGTTCCTCCTATGTTTTGCTAAGGCTGAACAATTTAATCCAAAAGCCTTCTTTTAGTCATTCAGCAGTTCTTGTCACTTGTTGATTGTTTTAGATTGAATGTGGCAATGCAAAACATTCTCCAGGGTGCCCTTTTTGTTGCATTTGGCTCATGGTCTGCATTCTTCTGTCAGATCGCCTGGACTCGTTGAACAGGAACAAATACTCAGCTGGCAAAGTCCAAATAAGGAAGACCACTTCTGTAAATTGTGCAATCACACAGTGAGTTAATTGGTTTGCACGTTGGTCGGTAATTACTAATCCAATTCATACGTTGTACAGAGATCAGTTTGGACAAACGGTCTGATGAAGGGTCGCGAAGATTAGTGAATCTTTTAAACACTGTAACATTCCTGTATCAGATGTTGTGCTCTGCAATTTTACAGCACAGGATTATAGTTTTACTCCCAGATAGTTTCAGCAGCATTCACTAGTTCAGAGTTTCCAATTTTCTGCCCTGCCCTTTGATAAATGTATTGTTAAATTCTTCATTCTTGAGATCGTGGAGAGGCTTGAAAACGTTGCATTTCTTGTACCTGCTGAATCCAAGAATGCAATTATAAATGACAAATTTGAGTGCTTTTTATTTGATCACTAAAAGCAGTCTTGATAGTACGATATTTCCCTTTAATTTTGAAAGATTCAATGAAAGATTATCAATTTAATAAGTGCCAGTTGAATGTTTTAGTTTTAGAGATACAGCATAGAAACTGGCCCTTCGGTCCACCAAGTCCACAATGACTCGCAACCCCCCCATAAACTAGTTCTATCCTACACACTGGGGACAATTTTCAGAAGCCACAAAATTCCCAATGATGGAGAAGTCCAAAACCAGGGGCCACCATCTTAGAATAAAGGAGAGGCCATTTAAAACTGAGATGAGAAAACACGTTTTCTCCCAGAGAGTTGGGAATTTGTGGAATTCTCTGCCACAGAAGGCAGTGGAGGCCAATTCACTGGATGAATTTAAGAGCTAGATAGAGCTCTAGGGGCTAACGGAATCAAGGGATATGTGGAGAAGGCAGGCACGGGTTACTGATTGTGGATGATCAGCCATGATCACAATGAATGGCGGTGCAGGCTCGCAGGGCCAAATGGCCTCATCCTGCACCTATTTTCTATGTTTCTAAAGTACAAACATTACGGAGGGTTAAAAGCAGAGATCCAGGTGACATATTCATACTGCTGCTACAGAGGCCCTGCTCGGACACAGTGGTCTGAATGGCTTCCTTCCACATTGTAAACCTCTATATCGAATGCAGCTGTACAATTATTTGTTTAAACATGCTCGCTGTAATTAGATTGTACACTTGACAAAGAAAAATGGTCCTCTTTCGAAATGATAATATTTCCAGATCTGATAGCATGGGTGTCATTTCATTTAAAGTTTATCTCAATATTGTTCTTTGTGATTCAATTGATTAAAAGATACAGCATGGAAACTGGCCCTTCGGCCCACCATGTCCATGCCAACCATTGATCACCTAGTTCCCTGTGATCCCACCTTTGCATCCACTCCTGACACAATAGGGGCAATTTACAGAGGCCAATTATCCTACAAACCCGCACGTCTTTGGGATGTTCAGTGTTTCGAGATACAGCATGGAAACAGGCCCTTTGGCCCACTGAGTCCACGCCGATCTGCCTACACATTTATTTTGCTCAGTCCAATTATCCTACAAACCCGCGCGTCTTTGGGATGTTGGAAGAAACTGAAGCACTCGGAGGAGGCTCACGCAGTCACGGGGAGAAATTGCAAACTCCACACAGACAGCACCCGAGGTCTGAAACCCACCCGGGTTCTGGCGCTGTGAGGCAGCAACTCTACCAGTTGTGCCACTGTACATAAATTAGAGTAAATGATGAATAATCGGCTTTCAACTGTTTCAACAACTAAATACCACACTCTGAAGATGGCTCGGCATCAGATCGCATTTCACCTGGGTTCCACAAGCAAAAGCTGGAACCAAGTAGAAAGGACCTTGGTATAGAAAGGTTCAATGGGGCTCTATTTGTCACAAATGCAACTGCACAGTGATTTTTTTTGTGCATATATTACAAATGCAGGCACCACCTTGTTTGGACACAATTCCAAAGTCCAGTCAACCCGCGCACTCGATGTACTGGAGCAGTTGCCGTGGACCGACGTTCCTCGTCTGACCATCTTTGTATTCCAGGGTCACCTCCTGCAGCCGACCTTGAAGGCATTACCCCGGTTCACCCCCTGACCGGCCCCGGCTCCTCCCGTCAGATGTCTGCAGCATCTCCCAGCTCCGCGATCCGTCGAGACTTCGGGCAGGCGCACCAAATGTGTTTATGCCTGTACACCTTGAATGTACACCTTGAAACCAGAGACATACTAGACTAGAACATACTAGATTTTAGGTCTGAGGGCAGGAGCAATTAAAGTTGTAATAAGATGCGTTAGATATTTTCAAAATGAATAGATTTTTATTAATATAATTTCTCAAAGTCTATTCCCACAAGGGTCAACAAATAGGCATCATACCTTTAAGATAATTGAACTGAAAAATGCTGCATATCTTGCATTTATATAGTTTCAAATCAATGAAGCATTTTTAAAAATGTAGTCATTGGTGTAATGCAGGAAACAGCCAACTCTTGCATACGCACAACTTGTTGGAAGAATTATCACAATGACACATAACCAGCTTTATTAATATAGATTGTTGATTAATATTTCCAGTGCACTGATGAGAACGTCTCTGTTTTTCAAACTCTCACCAACAAATTTTTGGTATTAAGGCCAATCAGACCATTAAGTCCGTGTTGGCTCCTAGAAGAACAATCCCATCAAGACTACTGGAGCTTTAGGGAGAGAAATCTAAGGGGCAACTTTTTTACTCCAAGGATACAGTATATGGAATGTGTATATGGAATAAACTACCAGAGGAGATAGTTGAGGCATGTACAACAAGAACACTTAAAAGACAGCAGGTAGATAGGAAGGATTTAGAGAGATATGGACCAAATGCTGGCAAATGGGACTGGCTCAGATGGTGCATCGAGGTCGGTATGGACGAGTTGGGCTGAAGAGGCTGTTTCCGTGCTATATCACTATGACTCTAACAGTCAAGGGTGTTCATTTGTCATATGTATCGCACCAGAGCGATGAAATTCTTCCTTAGAGCAGATTTACGGGCTCATTAAATGCTTCGACACAACAGATATATACAGTAAATTATCAGTTCTACTTGGATAACCAGACCATAATAGTGGAAGCTAAAGTACATCAGTCCCATTATTCCACATATTTCTCTACAACTACTCTTTTCCCTGTTGCATGCTATTCAACTCCCATGGATTCCTTTGTTACTTGCCTACAATAAGGAAAAAAAAAATCAGAAACCAATTGCAAAGTCAATGGGACCTCGTTAATATCCTAATGGTGCAACACTCACACAGTAATAGTCTAAAGATTCATGTGGATTTAATCAGTTTGAAGGGAGAGATCAGGAAAATGTTTTGTTTAGTACCCATACAGAAAAATATCTCAATGTGTGAATATCAGCACCGACACTAGGGACGCTGTTCTGGGCAAATGGTAAAGCAACAGAAAAATCAGGTTGCAAATAATTCTCTCTGCAGGCTTGATGGACCAAATGGTCCCCTGCGATGTGGAAGAAGCTAGCAGACAATGAAGGTTACACAAAAAAGCTGGAGAAACTCAGCGGGTGCAGCAGCATCTATGGAGCGAAGGAAATAGGCAACGTTTTGGGCCGAAACCAAAAGGTTTCGGCCCGAAACGTTGCCTATTTCCTTCGCTCCATAGATGCTGCTGCACCCGCTGAGTTTCTCCAGCTTTTTTGTGTAACCTTCGATTCTCCAGCATCTGCAGTTTCCTCTTAAACAGCAGACAATGAACCCTGACTGCTGGTCCTTATTACCCTAAACCCCCTTCCCAAAGCAAGGGTTAAGCTAGGAACTCGTGTAATAGTACACAGGCTTAACACTTAGGTTAATTCAAAATCTGGAACTTCTTTTCATTTGTGTTACAATTTAGAATCATGACGTCAAAGAGTTTTACTGTGTGGAAACATGCCCTTCGGCCCAACTTGCCCACACCGGCCAACATGTCCTATCTACACTAGTCCCACCAGCCTGCAGCAGTTACTTTGGTGTTTTTGGAATGGTGGAAGAGACACATGAGAGTGCCATGTTAATTGATATGACTTGGCCCACTCAATGTCACCCAATCTGCTACATTCACTGTCGCATTGCTAAAAAGGAAGATTCACTTTGACAGGAGCTAAGACAAGAATCCATTCACCTGAATTGAGTATGGTTCACTTTACACATCATTCCTTTTTTTGCTGAGAATTTGCTTCACATATCTCAGCACCATCGTTTTCAGTGCAACAAAATGATGCTACTTCCATACGAGCGAGAATTCTGAGTGCTGCCAAACAATGAAAGCGAGCTTATAGACTCCATATTTTTTCGCACTTTGGTCTTACTAACACTGTTTCAAAAAATTCCAATAGAGGCTGCAATGTTGCACAATGCAGTTTAGAAAAGTGTTGACAGACTCCCCTGAGTAGCACCGTGCTGTTTCACAGACAGTCGACACTATCGAAACATTGCAGTTTAACTTCTTGCAGCTGCTGGCAGTCAGCCATGCAGCTATGACTTCATCAGCCATCTCTTAAAGGCACACACGCATACACCAAACACCACCAGCACTCTTCCAGCTACTGGAGATTGCTGTTGCTTTGCAGGTGGCTGCTCCAATGGTACCTGATGGCAGGGACCATGCGCCAAGCTTCGATGAGGGGGAAGCAGGTTAATCATGATGCTTGGTGGAAGGAAATACTTGTGTTCATAAGTGAAAGGGGCAAAATTACGACATTCGGCCCATCAAGTCTACTCTGCCATTCAATCATGGCTGATCTATCTTTTCCTCTCAACCCCATTCCCCTGCCTTCTCCCCATAACCCCAGTCACCCATACTAATCAAGAATCTATCAATCTCCACCTTAAAAATATCCATTGACATGGCCTCTACAGCCTTCTGTGGCAATGAATTCCACAGATTCACCATTCTCTGGCTCCTCGTGTATTCGAGGGAACCACCCAAACCAACAAGACCACTTACAGGTGATGTTGGCAGGACATTACCAAAAAGGTCTCCATTAGGTCAACATTAAATGTATTACCACCCGATGTCACCAAAAAACATAATCGCACAAGGTTTTCTCTAATGAGCTAAAACTTAAGATTTCTCCTTTACCTCTATTTAGATTCTGCCCACATTGCTCCTTACAATAGATTGATACACAAATAATGTAGGTGTCCCAACAGCCAGTGGAAGGTAGAGAAACACATAAGTACATAGATTATGGAAAGATTTTAAAGAAACTAGGTTGTCGTATTGGGTGACTTTAACTTCCCAAAAATGGATACAAAATGCTCGCGTAACTCAGTGAGACAGGCAGCATCTCTGGAGCGATGGAATGGGCTCAACATTTTGTGTCTATCTTCAGTTTAAACCAGCATCTGCAGTTCCTTTCTAACTTAATTTCCCCAATATTGACTAGGACTACCTTGGTGCAAGAAGCAAAATTCGTTAGGTGTATTCAAGAGGATTTTGTGATCATCCAACTATAGGAAGAACCTTGTTGGACTTTGTACCGGGAAATGAGCCTGGTCAGATGACTAACGTTTCAGTGGGAGAGTATTTTGGAAACAGTGATCACAACTTCTTAAGATTTGAGATAGTTATGAATAAGGATACGTCTGGATCTTGGAGGAAATTACTAAATTGAGGGTGGGTAGATTGTAACCTAATTAGGCAGGAATTAGGGAGCGTGAACTGGGAGTAAGTCATCATCTAATATGTGGGAGCTGTTTAGAGATCAGAGTTCATGACCAACATGTTCTAGTAAAGAGGAGAGATAAGGATGACAAGGCAAGTGAACTTTGGATGAGAAGAGGGGTTGTGAATTAAGTCACTAAGAAAAAAAGGGAAGTATCTGTAAGGTTTTTGAAGATGAAATCAGACAGGCACTTTGAGGAATGTAAAGAAAGCAGGAAATAACTCAATCTTGGAATTTGGGGGGACAATATGGGTTATGAAATATCTTTTGCAAGTAGGATTCAAGAGAATCTCAAGACATTGTACACACATGAACAACAAAAGAGATATGGGTAGAGGAATTGCTTCAGTAAAAATTGTAAATTGTCCCTAGTGAGTAAGATAGTGCCAGTGATCGCTGGTCAATCACTGGTCAACGGACTCAGTGGGTCGAAGGCCCTGTTTCAGCGCTTTATCTCTGGTGAAAAGTAAAGAATGATTAGTATGTCATTTGATGCACTGGACATAATGAGAGGGACCTCATCTACTTGTTCGAAAACACATTTAATTACAGTGTAAAACAAATACCAAATATGAAAATTGAAGACATGTGGTTTTTACTAACGGTTACAGGTCTCCAGTGTTTTCTCTCTTTCATTCACTTCTTTATTAACCTGTTCCCTGCCAAGTTTTGTTTTCACTATTGCCCATGACCCGTGTATACTCGGGGGGTGGCGGCTCTGAACAGGTTAATCGTTGCACCCAAATGCATTGATCACCACCTGGACAAAAGAATTTCAGTGCGTCATAATTGACCTTTCATCCATGTCCTCATCCACTGTACTCTGGCCTGGGAGAGGCATCAGAAGCGATCAGCACACGATGAAGTGAAAACACAGCAATGTCCTCTGAGTGACTCGCACTGAGAGTGAGGAATGCTTACACTCCTGGGCACGGCCACCATCGAAAGCTAGGGAGGGGCAGTTTCATTCCTGTTACACGTAATCAAATACGCCATTCTGACACTTCAATTCCTAGAATCACACGGTACAGAAACGGGTCCTTCGGCCCAGTTTGTCCTTGCCAACCAAGATGCCCCATCTACGCTAGTCCCACCTTTAAGTTTAGCTTAAGTGTAGAGATACAGTGTAGAAACAGGCCCTTCGGTCCACCGAGTCTGCGTTGACCAACAACCCCCCTACATGAAAGACATGACACAAAATGCTGGAGTAAGTTAGCGGGTCAGACATCATCACTGGTGAAACGGAATGGGTGTTGTTTCGGGTCGAGACCCTTCTTCAGGCCGAGAATCAAGGGAAAGGGAAACGAGAGATATAGACGACAATGTAGAGAGATATAGAACAAGTGAGTGAAAGATATGCAAATGGTAAGGATGATAAAGGAAACAGCTTTTAGGTGAGAACGAGTACAGAGACTCACAGAGTCGCAACAGTAATGAGACTCCCCTACACTAGCTCTGTCCTACATACTAGGGACAATTTACAAAGGCCAATTAACTTACAAACCTCCCCGTGTTTGGAATGTGGAAGGAAAACGGAGCACCGGAGAAAACCCACGCAGTCACAGGGAGAACGTGCAAACTCCATACAGACAGGTACAAAGCAGGGTCTCTGGTGCTGGTAGGCAGCAACTCTACCACTGCAGCACTGTCTCGCACCTGACCCATATACCTCTAAGCCTTTCCTATCCATGTTCCTGTCCAAATGCCTTTCAAATGCTGTTTTAGTACCTGGCTCAACTACCACCTCTGGCAGCTCATTCCATACACTCATCGCCTTCCGTGTGAAAAGATTGAACCTACTGTATGTCCTCTGGTTCAGATCCTCTTACTCTGGGTAAAAGACTCTGAGTATTTGTGTTAACTATGCGCCTCAAAGAACAGGTTGATGTTTGAGTTACATAATGCTGGCATTTCATGCTGCCTTCACTGGGTGCTCCGGTTTCCTCCCAAGGCATACAGCTTTGTAGATAAATTAGCTTTGGTAAGTTGTAAACAAAAAAATAGTCCGTAGTGTGTGTAGGTTAGTGTACAGGGTGATCGCTGGTTGGCGCAGACTCGGTGGGCCGAAGGGTCTGTTTCCTCTAAAGTCAGAGACTCTGGGTTAGGTGTGGGGTGTTTCAGAGCCAGCCAATCCACCTCCAGAATCTCTACAGTCTCTGCAGTATCCTTCATCTCAACAGATATTTTTAAAGACTGGTGGCGCAGATCAAGCCTGCCTTTAACTCTGGTTTTCCCATCTTCCATTGAAAACTCAGCACCAGGAAATAACGTGGCCCAGTTGTTATGTCAAGATGGCGAACACTTGTGTTGCTACCACGCCTGTGCTCAGGTCACGACCATGACCTATGAAATGATCTTCATGATGTGTCGAAGAGAGAAACAAAATGCTGGTGTAACTCAGCAGGTCAGGCAGCAGCTCTGGATATGAGACGTTTCAGGTCCAGACCCTTCTTCAAACTGATTGTAGGGAAAGGAACTGGAAGCAAGAAAAGATAAAAACAGAATAAAATGTTTTAAAAGGTATTTTGTTGCTTCTAGTTCCTCCCCCCTTCTTTCAGTATTGAAGAAGGGTCTTGACCGAAATGTCACCTCTTCCTTTACTCCAAAGATGCTGCCTGACCTGCTGAGTTGCTCCAACATTTTGTGTCGATCTCCAGTGTAAACCAGCATCTGTAGTTCCTTCCTACACATACGGACACTGGAAGATGATATTGGTTTAGCAACTGTTATACACGGCACCCAATAATCTGCTCCACTGCACATAATGGAATGCAAAATCATTGGCTGTGTTTAGAAGGTGCCTAATCCAACATTGTTCCTTTTGAGCGAAGATGAATTTCTGCCTCAAAAAACATCGGCAGGGTCTTCAATTTGCTGATTATCAAGAATTGCAAAACCAATGTTTTTTTAAGGCTGTGCAAAATACTCCCATCGAACCTTCAGTCAAAGTGCAAAGCTCGAAAAATGTCCACTAATCTCATTGAGTTATTTATTATTACCACCCATGTTTTTAACAGAGATTTACTGCAGATGCCAGCTTGTTATTAGAAAGAGAGAAATAAGCTGGCCCTCTATTCACTGGTCCCATGGTGGCTAAGGAGAATTATTTGATTGAAGTTTTCAAACTATTGCACCCCTCAGTAAATGGGTAGAGGGGTCTGAAGAAGTGTCTTGACCCATAAAGTCATCCATTCCTTCTCACCAGAGATGCTGCCTGTCCTGCTGAGTTACTCAGCATTTTGTGCCTATAAGTCATAAGCTCATGTGATAGGGGTAGAATTAGGCCATTTGGCCCATTTAGTCTACTCCGTCATTCAATCATGGCTGATCTATCTCTCCCTCCTAACCCTCCTGCTCCCTCCTGCTTTCTCTCCATAACCTCTGACACTTGTACTAATCAAAATCCTATCCATCTCTGCATTAAAAGTATCCACTGGCTTGGCCTCCACAGCCTTCTGTGGCAAAGAATTCCACAGATTCACCACCCTCTGACCAAAGAAATGTCCCCTCATCTCCTTCCTAAATGAACGTCCTTTAATTATGAGACTATGGCCTCTAGTCCTAGACACTCCCACTATTGAAAGCATCCTCTCCACATTCACTCTATACAAGCCTTTCACTATTCTGTATGTTTCAATGAGGTCCCCCCTCATTCTTCTGAACTCCAGCGAGTACAGGCCCAATGCAGAAGAACTATAAGGAGAAGAACGATGGGGTAAACAAGGATGATGTTTTTTAAGTCTGAGATTTATTATGGCTAGAAAATCTCTATGAGAAAGATGATGAAGAAAAAAGAAAAAACAAAGTGCTGGAGTAACTCAGTGGATCAGGCATCCCTGGAGAACATGGATAGGTGACATTTTGGGCCGGGACCCTTCTTCAGACTGATTCTATCATCAGTCGTGATTTTGAATAAGTTGAGATGATAAAAAAACTGGTTTTCAAATGTCAACAAATTAATTTTCAAAGGACAACAGAATATACAGATGCCAAATGAGCCAAATATTACCATAAATACTCACAAAGTGCTGGAGTAACGGGTCAGGCAGCATCTCTGGAGAAAAATGACATTGGGACCCTTCTTCAGACTTCCTCTGACCTGAAACATGAGTCTGAAGAAGGGCCCCGAACTGAAACGTCACCCATCCTTTTTCTCCAGAGACGCTGCCTGACCCACTGAGTTACTCCAGCACTTTGTGTCTATAGTTGGTATAAACTAGCATCTGCAGTTCTTTGTTTCTATGTTTCTGTAAATTTCCACTCGTTGATCGGCCAATTGTTTCAAATCTATTTCACTGGCAATTCTTTATTCATTAGACTTTGGTCTGGACAAGTACTTTTTCTTTATCGGCATAGTTCTGGAGCAGGGAGTGGTAGCTGATCAGCTCGCTCAGGGCAAACATCGTCCCACTCATCGAGAACTGTTGCCCTGAGCAGTCCGCAAGGCTTTTCCTGCAAAGTTCTTGCTGACAAATAAACCATGTATGAAAGAAATCCTGGTCGATAATTCAAAACGAACATGAATTTCATCATTTTTAATGTGTTTCTTTAAGCAGCATTTTAATATTTTTAGTTAGGTTTCAAGATACAGCGCGGAAACAGGCCCTTCGGCCCACCGGGTCTATGCCGAACTGTGATCCCTGTACACTAACACTATCCTACATACATTAAGGACAATTTCCAATTTTTACTGAAGCCAATTAACTAACAAACCTGAACGTCTTTGGAGTGTGGGAGGAAACCAGAGGACCCAGAGAAAACCCACGTGGTCACGGGGAGAATATATAAACTCCATACGGACAGCAGCCATTGTCAGAATCAAAATGGGTCTCTGGCGCTATAAGGCAGCAACTCTACCGCTACGCCACCTTGCTGCCTGGTATATTTCAGCTTCCGTATATTCATCTTGATCATTTGTTGGTTAGTTTTGGCATCAACTGAAAAATGCATTGGTGTACGTCTTACCACCTTTCAGAGCAGGCAAGAGAGTGTGGTGGGTATCGCACGTGTTCCTCAGTGGAAAGATCATGATCTATGCGATCTTTAGTCAATGTGTGTTATTCCCTGCTCGACAATGCTTCTGGTTCAAATGAAACCCAGTTCACTACTTAAAGCGACTTGACAAGTAATACCTGCCTAGTATTAGGCAAAATAACAATAGACTGAAGAATGGTCTCGACCCGAAAAGTCATCCATTCCTTCTATCCAGAAATGCTGCTTGTCCTGCTGAGTTACTCCAGCATTTTGTGTCTATCTTCCGCGTAAACCAGCATCTGCAGTTCCTTCCTACACAGAAGAAATAATAATATCCATAGAGCTACCAAGAGCCAAATCAGTCATGTGATTGCTGAAATTGATTTTCAGCTTTGAAACATTCTTTGGCTTTTCCTGTCCAAGCCCCAATTGCTTCTTCTTCCTGCCACGTTTCCTTTCCCAACTCTTCAGCCAAAGCCAGCAGGCAGCCTGCGTCTTTGTGCAATTAGCTGGCTTCTGGGAAGTTGCAAGGTCAGAGTGCCAAGTCACTGGAGTTACGCTAATTTTAGAGGCGACGTGTGGCGTCAAAGTAATGTCTGGGAAGGAACTGCAGATGCTGGTTTAAACCGAAGACAGACACTAGAAGCTTAAGTAACTCATCAGGCCAGGCGGCATCTCTGGAGAAAAGGATTAGGTGACGTTTCGGATTGAGATCCGTCTTCCAGTAATGTCCGTGTCCTTGCTTTCCACTCTGGCTCCTTGAGATACACTCATTTCCACACTGGCCACAAGTCGAGCTAAACTTTCTGCAAGCTGCAAAGAAAGAAGCTGCTTCATAACTGGGTTTAAACGTCACAAAATCAAAACATATGTGACTGAAGGAAGCTGGCTGTGGCTGTTCTGGGTAGAATGATTACAGACATCATGAATGGAAAAAATTGGGTTAACAAAACAACAGTTGAGACACACTCAACATGGCGAGTGATATTATGGAGTTATAGCCTTGAAGATAGTGGCTCGGTGGAGTCTGAAGAAGGGTCCCGGTCAGAAACGTTGTCTATCTCCTCAAATGCTGCCTGAGTTCCTCCAGCACTTCGTGCTTTGCTAAAGATTCCAGCATTTCCTTTATGTCACGTAGATGTCAATTGTTCTCTGACTAAGTGGCTGCCCAACAACATTTCCTGCCCCAGCTCCCTGCAGATGTGTCCTCAACTATAAGCAAGCAGCAGACACCTTTCATAACGGGAATGTCAAATTTTATGTTTGTTTAATATATGTGGTGCTCAGAATGAAAGGGTTAATATTTGTCTCTGATTGAAGCCATACCAACCTGATTCCCTGTACAATTCATATGAAGCAGAGTTCCGACCCGAAACGTCACCTAATCCTTTTCTCCAGAGATGCTGCCTCACCAGCATTTTGTGTCTATCTTTGGTATAAACCAGAATCTGCAGTTCCTTCCTGTATAACTTTATTCCCAAGTCACTGCTGAAAAGCATGCCTCACGATTGTGTTTAAAAAAGCGCCTGACGGAAAATATTCTAACGTCTAACCCTTTCTCATTTCTCAACATATGATTCTGTTCTGAAGGCTAATGACTCAACAAACCTCCGATAATCAATGCCAGCTCTCCATTGGATGAAAACCATTTAATTCCCTTATAAGGAACAGCATATTTCTGCTTGGTGCGTTGGAAGTGTCCTTGGGACTGGAGGTGCCGTAGGAGATACAGAGAATTTAAATGGAGTTGCAGTACATCTTATCTGCTGTTACTCACAAGTCAAAGAACTGATATTCCTGGCAATAACTCTGTTCATTGTTTTGAAACCAGCGTTTTTTTCCCCTCCCCAACCCCTCCCCGCCAATCAACCTTTACCCTCTGAAGTAAAACAATAGCAGCAGTTGCTGAAAATTGTGAACAAAAGTAAGATATGCCCAGCACATGTGGCTGGACAAGCAGGATCTTTAAGAGAGACATGGAGTGAATGATTCATCTTAATGACCCTATGTCAGAACTCTTCCCTTTGACAATTTCGAGGGGAGTGTACCTGTCATCTTTCCAATACCTTGCCCACGATTCTCCCCTGGGCATCAATAAATTATTTGGCAATGTGTAGCAAGGAACTGCAGGTGCTGGTTTAAACCGAAGAAAGACACAAAAAGTTGGAGTAACTCAGTGGGACAGGCAGCAGCCCTGGAGCGTCACCTATTCCTTTTTCTCCAGAGATGCTGTCTGACCCGCTGAGTTGCTCCAGAATTTTGTGTCTAACTACATGGCAATGGCGTATTGACAATCCAAAGGAGCATCGGCAATTGATGAGAGGAAATGGATTTGGTTGTTTTAGTTTAGTTTAGCTTCGAGATACAGGTTGGAAACAGGCCCTTCGGCCCACCGAGTCTGCACCAACCAGCGATCCCCATACACTAGCACTGTCCTACATACCAAGTACAATTTACAATTTTTACCGAAGCCAATTAACCTGCAAACCATTACATCTTAATGTTGTGGGAGGAAACCGGAACAGAAAACCCGCGTGGTCACAGGGAGAACGCACCATCTCCGTGCAGACATGTATGCGTAGACAGGGTCAAACCCACGTCTGTGGTGCTGTAAGGCAGCAACTCTAACGCTGCACCAACGAGCCGCCCTTGATTAGTGATCAGTGATGAGATCCCTGATAACGTTCTCTTGTTTGAACTCAGTGGCCATGTACATCCACCAGAGATCGTAGAACAGTATAGTGCAGGAACAAGCCCTACAGCCCACAATCTCTGTGCTTGGATGAGGAATAGAAACTGTAACCTTTTGGTCCGGTCAGCTGAAATAGTGTGCCAATTGTAAGTCTTTTTGAATTCGCAGCAGTAGAGTTGCTGCCTTACAGCGCCAGTGACCCAGGTTTGACCCTCACTAAGGGAGGTTCTGTCTGTGCGGAGTCTGTATGTTCTCCCTATGACCTGCATGGGATTTCTCCAGGAAGCACCGGTTTCCTCCCACACTCCAAAGGCATACAGGTTTGTAGGTTATTTGGCTTAGTATAAATGTAACTTGTCCCTAGTGTGGGTAGGATAGTGTTAGTGTGCGGGGATCACTGGTCGGCACGGATTTGGTGCGCCAAAGGGCCTGTTTCCACACTGTATCTCTAAACTAACCCAATTGATTGATTGGAAGATACGACATGGAAAAGTCTATGCAGGCTATTGATCACCCATTCAAAGTAGTTCCATGATATCCCACTTTGACATCCACTCCCTATACACTAGCAGTAATTCACAAAGGCCAATTAACCTACAAACAATCACGTTTCTGCAATGTGGGAGGAAACCCGAGTACCTCAAGGAAACCCACACAGTCATAGGACGAACGTGCCAATTCTAATTCTAATATTGAAATCGCACGACTTTACCTATAATTGAGATTCATCATCAAACCGCAAATGCCACATTCCAAGATGTTATAAATAAGGAAAGGAAGTCACGTTTGCAAAAGTTAAAAATAGATTAACTTCAATTGTCGAGAGGGATTTGGCATGGTGCCATCAATTCATAAACTTCCCTTCCTAACGCTGTTGGTCTTTACAATTTATTTCGTGCATTTTCCTGTTGGAAATATCAGGAACAAGAGGATCTTAAAGGTGCAGGCCAGATAACTAACTGTACACTGTGACTGTGACTCTTGTCCAAGAATTACCTCGGCTGGCGCCTTTAACTTTCACCCAGTCTTTAAAAAAATGAACTTCAGACATGTTTCAGAGCATCAAAAAGTGATTTTATATTAAAAAATAAAAATGAACTGCAGGTTCTGGTTGGTAGTTTAGTTTAGTTAATTGTAGTGTGTACCAAGATGCAGTGAAAAACTTTTGTTGCATGCTAACCAGTCCAAAATTGATTGTAGGAGGGGTAGGTGGAACTAGAACCAAGAAAAGATAAAAAACAAAGGTACACAAAAATGCTGGAGAAACTCAGCAGGTGCAGCAGCATCCATAGATGCTGCTGCACCCGCTGAGTTTCTCCAGCATTTTTGTGTACCTTCGATTTTCCAGCATCTGCAGTTTCTTCTTAAACAAAGATAAAAACAAGGTTTCCTCCTTTATCCCATAGGTATTTTTTAAATTTCAAGTTCCTCCCCTCTACAATCAGTCTGAAGAAGGGTCCTGACCCGAAACAACACCTATCCCTTTTCTCCAGAGATGCTGCCTGACCCATTGAGTTACTCCAACATTTTGTGTCTATTGTAGTGACTTCACATGGTTCCTATGACCCAGAGCTAGAAATTTTAATGCATCTACAAATCTGAAACAATGCCTCATCAACACAATTAAATGTTTAATTGATTTGTATACACAGCCAGCAAAACTGCATGACCTTAAAAGGGAAGGTCAGTTGACACAATAGCATATGGTAGATAATCCTTCACAATACAAGCGGCAGATCCTTCATCTTACACAATGAGCAACTCCAACAGAAACCTGTTCATGATCTCTTAAACATTCAGAGTTACATTGTTAGCATCAAAGCTTATTAAGGTGTCACAAAAACGCCTTTGAAAAATGATTTTGTTTGACATTTTAGACTTTAACAGCATGGTAACAGACCCTTCAGCCCATTGAGTCCGCGCCAACCAGCGATCACCCCGTACACTTGCACTATCATGCACACTAGGGACAAATTACAATTTACAGAAGTCAGTTAACCTGCAAAGTTTAAGAAAGTAGTGTAGATGGGACATGTTGGCCAGTTTGGGCAAGTTGGGCCGAAGGGCCTGTTTCCACACCATATGGCTCTATGACTATAATTTTGTAAGCTGTCCATTTCAATAACTGTCGCCAAATGAAGTTGCTTGAGGTAGCAGAACAAATGACATTCAACAGTCTTTGTGCTGAGGTTGAATCAGAAAGGAGGGGACTCGATTATTTTTTTTAAATCTATGCCGTATCCACAATATTTCAGTCGAGAAAAGATTTTGAAAAGCCTCCTATTTAAACTGGCTGTGTTGCAACTTACGGAAATGGGTGATGTATTTTATGCGGCTTCCAAATAGTTGAGTGGCTGACAAACAATAAAACGCATTTGGATCGCCATGGCAACAAACAACACCATCGTGGCTGCTGGTGCAAGCCTTGTTCTACACAGCGATATAGTCACCCTTCAGGAAGCAGGCAAGTTAAGAGTTTCCAAGACTTTTTTTCCAAATATAGTCAAATCCAGACCTTCAAGGCATTTGAGCTGACTCCACCCTATTGTTATTGCAAGTAAAACATCACCACCATTTATTCTGATTCGATTAAAGCTTTTTTAGCTCTTTTTCAGTCTTTCTATTTAAAGCAAACTATTTTTGGAAAATTCAAAGACTTTTAGTAAGATTTTCCATTTTGTAAACGTGTGCTCACTGCTGTGAAGGTTGCACAATAGGAACTTTGCCTCCATCTTGCCAGGGGCAATACCATTCGCGGAATTAGAATGAGGGAGTAAAAGGCGAGACTATTCAGCCCATCTCTGCAAACCTATCTCAGAATGTTCCATTTAGTCCAATTCTCCTTCCCCATAGTCTAGCCAATTTTCCTTCCTCAGTTTTAATTTTGTTCCCGTCTGCATTGAGTGCAAATGATCTTGAATTTATTTTCTAAAAGCGATTTTTATTCTGCCACCATCACCATGCCAGGATTACATTCCATGTGCAAACAGCACCCTGAGCAAATTGATTCCCCCAACTTCCGATTCAGATTCAGATTCAACTTTAATTGTCATTGTCAGTGTACAGTACAGAGACAACGAAATGCAGTTAGCATCTTTCCACTTCATTATTGTTGGTGATGAGTCTACAATTTATGTCCCTGGTCATCAACTATTAGACATAGTTTTTCAGATTTAATTAACCTCAAATTCTTCATCAATTTAAAACATTCTAGTTTCCTTTCCTTTCGAGGTATACCATGCAAACAGGCCTTTCGATCCACCGAGTCCACACCGAGCACTGATCGCCTATTCACACTGGTTATCCCACCACACACTAGGGGCAATTTACAGACGTCAATTAACCCACGAACCTGCATGTGTTTGGGATGTGGGAGGAAACCGAACCACCCTGTAGAAACCCACGCGGCCACAGGGAGAACGTGCAAACTCCACGCAGACAGCATCCAAGGTCAGGAACGGACCCGGGTGTCTGATGTCGTGAAGCAGCAGTCCACCGTTGCACCACCGTTGCCATCCGATGGTTGAGGAGAATCTGTGGAGGAATGGAGGCAGCTTCTGTGGAGGGAATAGACATGGTGACATTTTAGGTCAGGACCCTTCTTCAGACTAAACCGGAAAATGGTATTTTATTCAAACCCCTTAATTCAACCCGCTGGATAAACTTAGAAACATAGAAACATAGAAATTAGGTGCAGGAGTAGGCCATTCGGTCGTTCGAGCCTGCACCGCCATTCAATATGATCATGGCTGATCATCCAACTCAGTATCCCGTACCTGCCTTCTCTCCATACCCCCTGATCCCCTTAGCCACAAGGGCCACATCTAATTCCCTCTTAAATATAGCCAATGAACTGACCTCAACTACCCTCTGTGGCAGAGAGTTCCAGAGATTCATCACTCTCTGTGTGAAAAACGTTCTTCTCATCTCGGTTTTAAAGGATTTCCCCCTTATCCTTAAGCTGTGACCCCTTGTCCTGGACTTCCCCAACATCGGGAACAATCTTCCTGCATCTAGCCTGTCCAACCCCTTAAGAATTTTGTAAGTTTCTATAAGATCCCCTCTCAATCTTCTAAATTCTAGAGAGTATAAACCAAGTCTATCCAGTCTTTCTTCATAAGACAGTCCTGACATCCCAGGAATCAGTCTGGTGAACCGTCTCTGCACTCCCTCTATGGCAATAATGTCCTTCCTCAGATTTGGAGACCAAAACTGTACGCAATACTCCAGGTGTGGTCTCACCAAGACCCTGTACAACTGCAGTAGAACCTCCTTGCTCCTATACTCAAATCCTTTTGCAATGAAAGCTAACATACCATTCGCTTTCTTTACTGCCTGCTGCACCTGCATGCCTACCTTCAATGACTGGTGTACCATGACACCCAGGTCTCGCTGCATCTCCCCCTTTCCCAATCGGCCACCATTTAGATAATAATCTGCTTTCCCGTTTTTGCCACCAAAATGGATAACCTCACATTTATCCACATTATACTGCATCTGCCAAACATTTGCCCACTCACCCAGCCTATCCAAGTCACCTTGCAGTCTCCTAGCATCCTCCTCACACCTAACACTGCCCCCCAGCTTAGTGTCATCCGCAAACTTGGAGATATTGCCTTCAATTCCCTCATCCAGATCATTAATATATATTGTAAATAGCTGGGGTCCCAGTACTGAGCCTTGCGGTACCCCACTAGTCACTGCCTGCCATTGTGAAAAGGACCCGTTTACTCCTACTCTTTGCTTCCTGTTTGCCAGCCAGTTCTCTATCCACATCAATACTGAACCCCCAATGCCGTGTGCTTTAAGTTTGCATACTAATCTCAAGTGACATGACACCCAGGTCTCGCTGCATCTCCCCCTTTCCCAATCGGCCACCATTTAGATAATAGTCTGCTTTCCCGTTTTTGCCACCAAAATGGATAACCTCACATTTAGGTTCGTGGGTTCCCCTTTGGAGCAAGTCAGTGAACCAACAGACATGAGGAGATTTGAACAGAACAGATGTTGTCTCTCATCTGGGCTGTACTGCAGAGCTGGAAGTGGAAACACAACAGTTCACCATGTGTGATTTGAAGGGGGGGGGACATCCTTGGAACAAGCCAGCCTCTGGCTGAGCAGGGAGTGGGGTTATAGATGTAGTAAACACGGAATAATGTTGGATAAAGGAGAATTAGTTACAACATTAAGGAAAGATTAAGATTTATTTTATCGTCTTATTTTTGGCTGGCCCAGTGTTTTCTCCAATTGTTCCAGTTCCTTGCAAGACACACACACATCATTACTCATTGGGGGGGCAGTGTGGGTGGGAGCCATCGCAGGCACTGTCATAGAGCCAGCTATGTACAAGTGTGAAAGAAAAGGCTCTGCTCTTCACTTCCCTGGAGCAAGATGGTGTACATTGTAATCAGGAGATCAAGATGTTGAGCCTTTTGGGGAAAAGGCCACATTTTAGTGGCAATACCACATGGAGTGCCAGAGATATCAGTTAGTGAATACGATACGATATAACACGAAAGAACTTTATTTACCCCAGGAGGGAAATTGATCCGGCAAAAGTCAAAAAACATGAAAAGTGACGAGTGGAAAGGATTGGGGATGTGCAAAGATTGGGGAGGTGTGGGGGAGGCAGGGGGGGAGGGGGAGGAGAGTTAATCTACACCACAACAGAAGGGGGGTGAGTTGTACAGTTTGATAGCCACAGAGAAGAAGGCCTTGCCACAGGAGATCCTTCTTCTCTGTGGCTATCAAACTGTACAACTCATCCCCCTTCTGTTGTGGTGTAGACTAACTCCCCTCCCACCCCTCCCTCCCCAATCTGTAGTGTGTCTTGGTGGAACCAGTCTGATGTACAGCCTGTCACGTTTAAATGCAAAAAGCTGGAGTAACTCACGGGTTAGACAGCATCTCGGGAGAAAAGGAATAGGTGACGTTTCGGGTCTCGGCCTGAAACGTCACCTCTTCTCCAGAGACACCGTCTTACCCGCTGAGATACTCCAGCTTTTTGTGTCTATCTTCGGTTTGGCACCTTGAGTCCATGCCAGCCATCGATTAAGCCATTCGCACTAGTTCTATGTTATCTCACTTTTGCATCCACTCCCGACACACTAACTAAGGGCAATTTACAGAGGCCAATTAACACTGCGCGTCTTTGAAATGTGGGAGGAAACCAAATCACCCGGCGGAAACCCAGTGGTCACACTGAGAACCGCGAGGCAGCAGCACGATCAGTTGCACCACTGTACTGTCCTGTTCTTCAGCATAATTTGCTACTGAGCACTGTTATGGCTTGCATCCAAGAGTTCTCGAGCATTTATCCAAAATGCCATCATCATGTACCCAGTTTAATACCATTAGTTATTCCATGCAACCATAATACATCCTGTTTTTAAATAGCTGCCCATCACATCCTCATCTCATTCAGCAGTTCGATTAAGAATAATTTGGCTTCCGGCTATACATGCAATTATGATCCAACTGATCATAATCACAGTGGCGCAGCGATAGAGTTGCTGCCTTACAGCGCCAGAGACCCGGGTTTGATCCTGATTACCGGTGCCGTCTGCACCGAGTGTATAGGTTCTCCCTGTGACCACGTGGGTTTTCTCCAGGTGCTCTGGTTTCCTCCCACACTCCAAAGGTTAATTGGCTTCTGTAAATAGTAAATTTTCCCCGGTGCTAGTGTATGAAGTGATCGCTGGTCGGCATGGACTCGGTGGGCTGAAGGGCCTATTTCTGCGCTGCACCTCTAAAGTCTGCTGATGAAGCCTTAATCAGTTGTCCATGTAACTAACACCACAGCTAGAGATGTTCATGCCAATCAGAAAATTAATCAGTCCCTCAAATTCCCCTTCTTAAGATCAAAAGATCACAAGAGATAGAAGTAGAATTAGGCCATTTAGCCCAATAAAGTCTACTCCGCCATTCAATCATGGCTGATCTAGCTCTCCTTCCGAACCCAATTCTCCTGCTATCTCCCCATAACCTCTGACACTCGTACTAATCAAGAATCTATCTCTGCCTTAAATACATCCACTGACTTTGCCTCCACAGCCTTCTGTGGCAAAGAATTCCACAGATCCACCACCTTCTGACGAAAGAAATTCCTCCTCATCTCCTTCCCAAACGAGCGTCCTTTAATTCTGAGGCTATGACCTCTAGTCCTAGTCTTACTGATCTCTTTAAGAGTCAATCCTTATAAGGCAAGATGGCAGCAATGATGTGAGAAGGGCAGAGGCTGGGCTGGTCCCCATGGCCTAGTCAGCTAGGAAATACTTGCCAAAAGCATGCAGAACCAGTGAGGGCCGATCTGGGTAGTTCCAGCTAACGTTCATAAACAGCATAGCTGGGATTCCTGAAAAGTTTCAGAGGGAGATGAAGTAATACACTTCCTCATAAATTGCTGCTGTACTATGATTTGTTTCTTTGCGGTCATCAGGTTAAGAGCTGGAAAATTAAACATTTTCCTTTATGGGAAATAGGGGAAATAGATGTAGGACAGAACACTGGAGCAGCAGTAGCGTTGCTGTCTTACAGTGCCAGCGATTCGCCAGAGATCCTGTTTGTACATTCTCCAAGTGAACGCGCGTGGGTTTTCTTCGAGTGCTCCTCTCTCTCTCTCTCTCTCTCTCTGGTTTCCTCTCTCTCTCTCTCTCTCCCCCCCTCTCTCTCTCTCTCTCTCTCTCTCTATCTCTCTCTCTCTCTCTCCCTCTCTCTCTCTCTCTCTCTCTCTCTTTTCTCAACATCAGCGGCATTTTGCTTCTGAGATGCAAAATTAATTTATTCGACCTTCACTTCTCTGATTTTTACTCAAGTACTTTTGTCCCAGAGTGTGCCTCGCTCCTGTTCATCTGCACTTTGAACACAGGTCATTGGACTAAGCATTAAGAACACATTTAGCAATTGGTGAATATTATCCCAGCACGTGGGCATAAAGTAAACGTGGGGGGAAATTAATTTTCAAAAGATTAATATTGAAGCTACAATATTTACTATCAGACACCAATAAATCTTTATTCCATCTACTGGAACACACTTATTATGAATCATTTATTCTTAGTTATTGATTTTTAATTGGCACTGCTTTGATGCCTGGCCTATCAATGCAAAGATATGAGTTCCAATCTTAGAGTCAAAACGTTAAGAATATTACTCTTAAATAGTTAAGAGTGCAGAAGATCTACGAGGATATTGCCAAAACGTGAGTGCTTGAGATATAGGGAGAGACTGGGTAGCCTAGGACTTTATTCTTTGGAGTGCAGGAGGATGAGGGGTGATCTTACAGAGGTGTATAAGATCAGGAGGAGAATAGAGAGGGTAGATGCACAGAGTTTTTTCCCCCTAGAGTAGGGGAACCAAGAACCAGAGGACAAAGGTTTAAGATGAGGAGGTGAAGATTTAATAGGAACTGAAGGGGTAATCTTTACATAAAAAGGATGGTGGGTCTATGAATCTAATTGCCAGAGGAGGTAGTTGAGGCAGGTACTATAACAACATTTAAAAGACATCTGGACAAGTACGTGGATATGAAAGGTTCAGAGGGAAATGGGCCAAATGTGGGCAGTGTCATTAATCTACAAAATCTTTGGAATATGGGAAGAAACCGGAGCACCTGGAGAAAACCCACGTGGTGACAGAGAGAACTACAAACTCTGTACAGACAGCAACCGTGGTCACGGTCGAACCTGGGTCACTGGCGCAGTAAGGCCGCAACGCTATCGCTGCGCCACAGTCCTGCCCCAATGCGAGGTTCACGGTGTCTTTACAGAACATTTGACAAAAACTCGACGCTGAAGTACACGAGCAAATGGATTTTAAAGTAAAACTTTGAAACTGGTGAGAAATGTGATAGAAAGCAGGCATGCATCAAAGAACCAAAGGAGTAAATGAGGTGCCCCAGAAATTGAAGCTGGGAACCCCTGCAGTTTCTAAATTGTTATCCAGGATTGATTAAGAAACTCAACATAAAAGGTTGCAAATTGCGCTGGCCTTAGGGGTTGAATGAATATGTGGAGACTTAATGTGAATTATACAAGATCAATGACAATTACATTTGTCGCAGGCTGGTCCACATTGGAGGGAAAGTGCACTCCTCTAAAAAGGTTGCTTTGGGCAGATTTTAATCCTATGAAGCAATTAGTCCCTGCATGTGTTGAGAACAGTATTCAGAATGCATCCAACAGAAACCGTACCATAGGTCAGTTTTCGATCTACGAGAGAAGGAAGACTTGGTTGGTTTCATTTTGAGAAATTGCATGCTGCAAACTGATTTAAGAGTAGGAAGAAAACTGCACAGGAGTGACGGCCCAATGTTAAATTCAATCTCAAAGAGAGATAGAGAGGCACGGTGGTGCAGCAGTAGAGTTGCTGCCTACAGCGCCGGAGACCCAGGTTCAATCGTGACTACTGCACGGAGTTTGTACGTTCTCCCTGTGACCCGCGTGGGTCTTCTCCGGGAGCTCTGTCTCTCTTTCTGTCTCTCTCTCTCTCTATCTCCCTCTGTGTCGGTCTGTCTCTCTCTGTGCCTCTCTCTCTCTCTCTCTCTCTCTGTCTGTCTCTCTGTTTCTCTCTATCATCTCCTCTCTCGCTGTCCCTGTCTCCCTCTCTCTTTCTCTGTCTCTCACTGTCTCTCCCTCTTTCTCTGTCCCTCTCTCTCACTAAGACAAAGTCGCAGGGGGCAATCTAGCTTCTAGCTTGGAGGCAGCACAAAGTAGAGTTGGCGCAGCAGTAGAATTGCTGCCTCACGGCACCAGAGACCCAGGTTCAATCCTGACCTCGAGTGCCGCCTGTGTGGTATTTGTGCATTCCTCCTTTGGGCCAATTTGTACGGATCCCAATTAGTCTACAAACACGCACATCTTTGGTAAGTGGGAGGAAACTTGAGCACCCGGAGGAAACACGTACGGTCACAGGGAGAACGTGCAACCTCCCGAGGTCGGGATCGAACCTGGGTCCCTGACGCTGTGAGGTCGTACTCTGCCCGCTCTGCCACTAGAGTCTTTTTTTAAATGTAATAGCTTTTCAGAATGTGGGTGCAACTGATAAGGCGAACATTCGTTGGCCAACCCTGAAGGAACCACTGCAGTGCTTGGCTGAAGGAACATACAGAGCCCTGGGAGGCCAAACACAAACCCATTGACAGCGTAAACACTTTAGATCTCTTTAGAATGTTAATGTTATGTAAAGATATGATGTAGTGTTTGGCCCTGTCATTACAGTTGGATTAATTGCTACATTGCATTGGGATAAGGAGTAACAGCTTTGGGGAAACGTTAGGGAGTGGTAGGGCTAAGGATTGTTAAGAGCCTCAGTTTTTAATATTTTTAGGGCTTAAGTGTTTTCAATTTTTATTCCTGGTTCATTCCCGGAAGGATTTTCAGTTATTTCTTTTAGAGTTTGCAAACAGATGCATCGATTTTCTGTCTCTGTGAAGCAAAGCTATATTACAACGGGAAATATAATTACAATCTAGCCTAACTAATGTGACCAAATAATTGTCTTTATTTAACCTCAAGCACATTTCAGCCATTGCACTTTACCTCGTGCCTTTATATCTGTGAGATAGAACTAGTGTACTGGGGTGTTCATTGGTCTGCACAGACTCGGTGGGCTGAAGGGCCTGTTCCCGCGATGAATCTCTAAACTAAACTAAACGATGTAGCTCCATCCACCAGCGTTTACCACCCCAGATAGGAATTACTGGTGTCCATATGCGTATTTTGAAAACAAAAAACAGCCTTCTCAGGATTGATGGTCGGCATGGACTCGGTGGGCTGAAGGGCCTGTTCACCATGCTGTATCCTTCAATCAATCAAAAGCAACACTGACAGGGAAAGATATTTTATATTTTATTTGCTTAAAAATAATAAAACCTGCTTTCTGTCCCTGTAGTACTCCAGGCCTAATTGTGTTATTGAATTATTGAATGGTAAAGAAATAAATAGCACCCAAGGATGTAGTTCAGAAAGCATTCAAGATGCATAATATAGTGATGGAAATTTTTGCTTCAGTCCCATCAGTCTACCCAACACCATTTCCTTCCTAATGTAGATTTCCTTCAGTTCCTCCGTTACCCTAGATCCTCTGGCCACTACTATATCAGGAAGATTGTTTGTGTCCTCCTTAGTGAAGACGGATCCAAAGTACCTGTTCAACTCATCTGCCATTTCCTTGTTCCCCATAATAAATTCACCTTTTTCGGTCTTCAAGGGTCCAACTTTGGTCTTAACTAATTTTTTCCTCTTCACATACCGAAAGAAGCTTTTACTATCCTCCTTTATATTCTTGGCTAGCTTACCTTCGTACCTCATCTTTTCTCCCCGTATTGTCTTTTTAGTTATCTTCTGTTGACCTTTAAACATTACCCAATCCTCTTGCTTCACGCTCATCTTTGTGATGTTATACTTCTTCTCTTTTATTTTTATACTGTCCCTGACGTCCCTTGTCAGCCACGGTCGCCCCTTACTCCCCTTGGAATCTTTCTTCCTCCTAGGAATGAACTGATCCTGCACCTTCTGTATTATTCCCAGAAATACCTGCCATTGTTGTTCCACTGTCATCCCTGCTAGGGTAGCTTTCCAGTCAACTTTGGCCAGCTCCTCCCTCATGGCCCCAGAAAAGTCAGTATGGGAATGGGAATGGGGAGTTGAAATGGTTGGCAACTGAGAGATCCTTTAGGCCTTGGAGGACTGAGCGTAAGTGTCCGGCGAAACGGTCACTGACTCTACCTTTGGTCTTGCCGATATACAGGTGCCCTTCTTTACCATTGACGTTCAATCCATCTGCAGGGACTATAGACTGCGGAGCTTGATTTGGACACAGCAGAGAGTTTTGATGTCAGAGGGACAAATGGCTAATAAATTCAAGCACAGAGTGTGTGCGGGTGGGAGTGGGAAATTTGTGCTGTTTTTGTAGATGAAGTCGAATTTGTTGGCGTTAACTTTAACATCCATAACACAATGTTGTTGTGATAAATTCCACCCACCCCAACTGCTGCTGAGTTTCCAGAACAAATAAAAACCAGAAATGATTTGAAACAACACATAAAACCCAACAACCACAAGTTAGAATTCCCTACATTTTAAAGGAGGGTAAATTATTGGCTTGATGTTATATGGTCACAATCTGAGCAGAAACTGGGTTACTAACACATTAAAGAGGTTGTGTCTCAACTAACATAGCTGGACATTTGTGTATCTGGTTATGTCTGGTTGGAATTGATAAGGCTCACAAGGAAATCTTCAATCATTGAGACTGCCCCAGCTTTCTTTTCAATAAAACTAGATAAAATACTGGGACAACAGGTTTTACTTTAGTTTAGAGATACAGCGTGGAAACAGGCCTTTCGGCCCAAAGAGTCCGTACTGAACAGCTTTTCTCACACATTCCAAAGACGAGAGGCTTTGTAGGTTAGTTGGCTTATGTAATTGAGGCAGTGCAGCGTAGGTTCACGAGATTGATCGCTGGGATGGCGGGACTGTCATATGATGATGTGTTCAGGAGCATCTATCGATGTATTTGTATCAATCACTGTGCTGGCAAAAGCAGTGGCGAC
Source organism: Leucoraja erinaceus (assembly GCF_028641065.1). Taxonomy (NCBI): domain Eukaryota; kingdom Metazoa; phylum Chordata; class Chondrichthyes; order Rajiformes; family Rajidae; genus Leucoraja; species Leucoraja erinaceus. Next base: position 16,900,202 of record NC_073399.1, on the reverse strand, counting down.
CAGGAATAGACTGGTTGACAACCAAGAATAGGGTGGTGACGACTGGAGAGACAGCGGACAGCTCGGAAAGACGGCAACTGGGGCAGCCCAAACCGCATCCTCTGGGAGGAGGAGACCCAAATCATGCTACAGAAAATCACATGGAAAAATACCCCCAGGGGTGCCCGAGAGAGGGGGGGGGAGAATGAGCACCTCCATTTGATGTATCAAAGGTTAACGACTAATGGCAATGGACAACCGACTATGAGTAACAAATGCAGATGTGGAAAGGTTTGTAAGAACAGCCGAGGCCTGAAGATTCACCAGACCTGGATGAAGTGTTTGGAGGGACAGGGAGTGTCACAACGCACAGGTATTTTACCTGGTGAGACGCAGGAGGAGCCGGGCCCGGAATCACCCCATAGAGCCCGAAGCCTCCGAGTGGCCCAACTAGTCCCCCGGAGCAGTTCTCTGGAGAAGGTTCAAGTCAAATGGCCTCAGGCCTGCAAGACGGCAGTCTGGCATCAGTTTGATGAGGACGTCGACAAGGTGCTAGAAGCAACTGCGAAGGGAGATGTGGACCGAAGGCTGCGGTCGATGACGACAATCATCATCAGCCTAGCTGTGGAAAGGTTTGGAGAAGTGGAGAAGAAGCCGGCCAGAACACCTTTCACCATGAACCAACGAGCAACAAAGATCCACAAGATCCGGCAGGAGCTGAAGTCCCTCAAGAAGCAGAATAAAGAGGCCAGGGAAGAGCAACGTCCCCCCTTGGCTGAGCTGCGAACCATCCTGAGGAAGAAGCTGATGACCCTCCGTAGAGCTGAGTGGCACCGAAGACGCCGGAAGGAAAGAGCCAGGAAGCGAGGAGCATCCTTCATAGCCAACCCCTTCGGCTTCACCAAACAACTACTCGGGCAGAAGCGCAGTGGGAGTTTGGCTTGCTCTAAGGAGGAGATCGACCGGCACATCCAGACGACCTACAGTGACCCCGTCAGGCAGCAGGAGCTGGGCCAGTGCAACATCCTGATAAAACCACCTCCACCCATCAAGGAGTTTGATAGTAAAGAGCCACTCCTGAAAGAGGTCCAGGACGTTGTGAAGAGAGCAAGAGCTGGCTCAGCCCCTGGCCCGAGCGGAGTCCCCTACAGGGTCTACAAGAACTGCCCCTTGTTACTGAAACGGCTGTGGAAGATCCTGAAAGTCATCTGGAGGAGAGGGAAAGTGGCGCAGCAGTGGCGATTCGCTGAAGGAGTCTGGATCCCAAAGGAGGGAGATTCCAAGACGATCGATCAGTTCAGAATCATCTCCTTGCTAAGTGTTGAAGGCAAGATTTTCTTCAGCATTGTGGCGAGGCGGCTGACCAACTTCCTCTCCAGCAATGGGTACATCGACAGCTCAGTGCAAAAGGGAGGCTTAACTGGAGTGCCAGGGTGTCTAGAGCACACGGGAGTGGTGACCCAGCTCATCGGAGAAGCCAGGGAGAACAAGGGTGACCTGACAGTGCTCTGGCTTGACCTGGCCAACGCCTACGACTCCATCCCGCACAAGCTGATCCAGACAGTCATGGCCAAGCATCATGTGCCGGGCCTAGTGGCAGATCTCATCCTGGACTATTACAACCAGTTCAGCATGAGAGTCTCATCAGGGTCAGTAACATCAGAGTGGCACAGACTGGAGGTTGGGGTCATCACAGGCTGTACCATCTCTGTGATCCTTGTTGCCTTGGCGATGAACATGATCGTCAAGTCTGCTGAGCCAGAGTGCCGGGGCCCTCGGACCAAGTCAGGAATGCGCCAACCACCAATCAGAGCCTTCATGGCCGACCTGACTGTCACCACTGAGTCAGTGCCAGGAGGCAGGTGGATCCTGCAGGGGTTGGAGAAACTGATTGGATGGGCAAGGATGAGGTTTAAGCCGGGAAAATCAAGGTCACTGGTGCTGAAGAAAGGGCAAAGTCATGGACAGGTTCCGCTTCAACATCGAAGGGACACCAATCCCAACTGTCTCCGAAAGGCCAGTGAAGAGTCTTGGCAAGGTGTTTAACAGCAGCCTGAAGGATACAGCATCTGTCCAGGCAACCTGTCAGGAGCTGGAGAGCTGGTTGAGAGCAGTGGACCAGTCGGGGCTTCCCAGCAAGTTCACGGCATGTATTTACCAGCATGGTATCCTGCCAGGAATACTCTGGCCACTGCTTGTCTACGAAGTCCCAATGTCCATCGTAGAGAGATTGGAGAGGAAAGTCAGCAGCTTTCTCAGAAGGTGGCTGGGACTGCCCAGGAGCCTTAGCAGCATCGCCCTTTACGGAAATAACACCAAGCTCCAGCTGCCCTTGAAGTCCCTGGAGGAGGAGTTCAAGGTGACTCGGGCCAGAGGATGAGGGGGGATCTTATAGAAACATATAAAATTATAAAAGGACTGGACAAGCTAGATGCAGGAAAATTGGTCCCGATGTTGGGCAAGTCCAGAACCAGGGGCCACAGTCTTAGAATAAAGGGGAGGTCATTTAAGACTGAGGTGAGAACAAACTTTTTCACCCAGAGAGTTGTGAATTTATGGAATTCCCTGCCACAGGGGGCAGTGGAGGCCAAGTCACTGGATGGATTTAAGAGAGAGTTAGATAGAGCTCTAGGGGCTAGTGGAATCAAGGGATATGGGGAGAAGGCAGGCATGGGTTATTGATAGGGGACGATCAGCCATGATCACAATGAATGGCGGTGCTGGCTCGAAGGGCCGAAAGGCCTCCTCCTGCACCTATTTTCTGTTTCTATGTTTCTAAATTGTCTCTAGTGTGTAGGATAGAATTAGTATCCAGGGATCGCTGGTCAGCATGGACTCGATGGGATTCGAAGGGCCTGTTTCCATGCTGTATCTCTACATTAAACCAAAACTAAATTAAATTGAGTTGGAAGGAAATTAAATTTAAATTAAATTGATCCTGGATGAAGACAGTTGATGAAATTGTGCTGATGGCTTGCACTGGATCCTCACTTGATGGCAAGGACATGGTCAGTCTTCACTCTGTCTTCCAGTATGGCCAATAAAATCACCAGGCAGGTCTATGCCTGAAGAATTAGTCATTTTGGCTCAAAGTTTGAAATATTAGAGATACAGCATAGAAACAGGCCCTTCGGCCCATTGCGTCCATGCCAATTATCAATTACCCATCAATCACCCATATTATCATTAGTTCAATATTATCCCAAGTTCTTATCCACCCCACTACACATCTTGGCAATTTTTACAGAGGGCCAAATAACCTAAAAACCCATACATCTTTGGGATGTGGGAGGAAACCAGAGCACCCAGAGGAAACCCACATGGTCACAGGGAGAACGTGCAAACTTCACACAGACAGCACCCGAGATCAGGATTAACCCGGTTCCCTGGCGCTGTGAAACTGGCTCTACCAGCTGCACCACAGTGCCATCCACAGTGCCACCCACTGTGCCACAACAAATCAGTGAACATTAACATTTTCTGCAGAGAATAAAAAAGAAAATGATAGGGAATAATCAGCTTAATAAAAAGCTGATTATTTTGTTTGTCATCTTGCCCAATTTCATTGTGCAACTGGTTTCATAAGTTAATAAGTTATAGGAGCAGAATTAGGCCATTCGACCCATCAAGTCTATTCCGCCATTCAATCTTGGCTGATCTATCTTTCCCTCCCAACCCCATTCTCCTGCCTTGTCCCCATAACTCTCGACACCCTTGCTAATCAAGAATCTGTCAAACTCCGCCTTAAAAATATCCAGCCTTCTGCGGCAATGAATTCCACAGATTCACCACCCTCTGACTAAAGATCATCACTTACAATTGCAGGCAGTGTCAAGGAGGAATTGTTATGGGAAACTTTATAGAAAAGCACTGGTTTTTGGCAATGTTGAAAGATGTTTATTGTCAGCGTAGATACTCTAATCCACAGAGGAATGTGAAAGGCCAAAGAGGGTGGAGCAGGTCACTGCTGCACCATGGCAACAGCTGGAATCTGACCAGGCGAAAGAGTCTCATTCTCGATCAGCGATGAATCACATCACCAACTCTCAGGCCTTGGACTCCGCTGCTCGGGAAGTGAGACTTCAGGAATATTTTTCCCTTTTTTAGACAAACTCTGATGCCTGCCGGCTGCGAGCTCAGCATGGGGGGACGGGGAAAGGAGATGAATCATCCCAGCACTTCATCTTTGAGTAGAATTACAGGGGAATGGTACTTCTGTGTTCAATGTGAACAAACTGCATCTAACAAACAAACAAGCACAGCTTGCACCATTTAGTAAAAGTCTCGAGCTGTTTGCCGGCCGAGCCGTAATCATTAATCTGCTTTGCTATCTTCCCACTGTTGGAGCAAGATTGAAACAAGGTGAAGAAAAAATCTAAAGAATTAAATGAAATATCAAATGCTGTTTGCGCATTGCACAGTGGCGCAGCGGTAGAGTTGCTGCCTGACAGCGCCGGTGACCCGGGTTCGATCCTGACTAGAGGTGCTGTCTGTACGGAGTTTGTACATTCTCCCTGTGACCGCGTCGGCTTCCTCCAGGTGCTCAGGTTTCCTCCCACAGTTTAAAAATGTAGAGGATTGTAGGTTAATTGGCTTTAGTAAGTTGTAAAATAGTAGTGTTCATGTACGGGGATTGCTGGTCGGCCCGATCTCAGTGGGCCAAAGGGTCTGTTTCCATCCTGTGTCTCTAAAACTAAACTAAACTGTTCAGTCGGGAAGTATTTAGTTTAGTTTATTGTAGTTTAGTTTAGTTTAGCTTAGTTTAGCTTAGTTTAGTATAGTTTAGTTTCGAAATACAGCGTGGAAACGGGTCCTTCAGCCTTCCGAATCCACGCTGACCAGCGATCACCCATACATTAGTTCTATCCCACACACTAGGGACAATTTTTAACAGAAAACAATTAACCTACAAACGTGCACGTCTTCAGAAAGTGGGAGGAAACCAGAGCACCCGGAGAAAACCCACGCAGTCACAGGGAGAACGTACAAACTCCATACAAACAGCACCCGTAGTCAGGTGGGCTTTAATGCCATGGGCATAATGGAGAGAGGGATCAGGGCTCGTCATTCCCCCATGACCCGCTGCCTAATTTGAGGAAGGACATTCTGTGAGGGAGTGCAGCGTAGGTTCACCAGGTTAATTCCCGGGGTGGTGGGACTGTCATGTGATGAAAGGATGGAGTGACTGGGCTTATATTCACTGGAATTTAGAAAGATGAGAGGGGATTGGACACGCTAGATGCACGAAACATGTTCCCGAGTTGGGGTAGTACAGAATCAGGGGCCACAGTTTAAGAATAAGGGGTAGGCAGGCCATTGAGAACTGAGATGAGGAAAAACGTTTACACACAGAGAGTTGTGAATTTGTGAAATTCTCTGCCTCAGAAGGCAGTGGAAGCCGATTCACTGGATGCATTCAAGAGAGAGTTAGATAGAGCTCTTAGGGCTAGCAGAATCAAGGGATATGGGGAGAACGGGGTACTGATTGTGGATGATCAGCCACGATCACATTGAATGGCCTATTCCTGCACCTATTGTCTATGTATCTATGTATCTAGCCAGTCACTGGACTCCATAGAAACACGGGGTTGAGCAGACGGCCACACTTACTGCTGAGGCTCAAGGGTGATAAATGGCAGCGTGGACAATACTGCAAAGGACCGTTGGTTTTGCATGGATCACCACCCCAGACGTGAGCCAACGTCTTCAGGTGTGGGCAGAGAAGAGCAAAAACAAAATACCAGTGAGGAAAAGAGAAAGGATTGTTTCCTGAGGCGCACTCAATTCTCAAGCGCTGCATTTTAATGTGTTGAATGCTTGCGACTGGAAATCATTTGGAGGAGCTCTTACTACAGCTCCAGTCATAGCATGCCTCGGGGATACTGGACCAGGGGCCGGAGCATCAGTAATGTGTTCCAGTTGATAGACACATGGCTGTTTCAAGTTAGGACAAATGACGTGTCGGTCGGGAACTGCAGCGGACTCTGAACTCACATGTTACAACCCAGATATTGTAAACTGGCCATGTGTGGAACTTATGTGTGGAACTCATGTACACCTCATGGTGTACATGCTCAGAGCTCCCCAGCACTGCTTCAATAACTTCACAACACCTCCTGATTGAATCAGAGAAGTCTCGCTTCTCCTTTCCCATTGACCTATTCTTACTGAGTCACATAGTCACAGAGACATATAACAAGGAGATAGACCCTTCGACCAAGATGCCCCGTCTAAGCTAGTCTCATTTGATTGCGTTTGGTCTTATCTCTCTAAACCTTCCTATTCATGTTAGACACAAAATGCTAGAGTAACTCAGCGGGACAGGCAGCATCTCTGGAGAGAAGGAATTGATGTCGTTTCGGGTCGAGACCCTTCTTCAGTGTTCTGCAACTTTCTATCCATGTATCTGTCCAAATGCCTTTTAAATTCTTTTTAAAACCTGCCTCAACTAACTTTTTAAAATTTAGTTTAGTTTAGAGATACAGTGCTTAAACGAGCCCTGCACACTAACACAACCCTACATACACCAGGCATAATTTAAAATGATACCAAGTTGATTCACCTACAAGCATGTATGTCTTTGGAGTGTGGGAGGAAGCCTGAGCACCTGGGTAAAACCCATGCAGGTCACGGGGAGAACGTACAGACTCCGTACAGACAACACCGTTGTCAGGATCTAACCCGGGTCTCTGGCGCTGTAAGGCAGCAACTCTACCACTGTGCTACCGTGCTGCCCTTGATTAGTTCTCAGGCAGCTCGCTGCATATACCCACCATCCCAGTAAAAACGTTGCCCTTCAGACTCCTATTAAACATATATATTTTCCTTCTCATTTAAAACCTTTGTCCTCTAGTTTTTGATTCCCCTGCCCTGAGTAAAAGACTCCGTGCATTTGCCCAATCTATTCCCTTCATTATTTTGTACACATCCATAATATTGCCTCTCAGCCTCCTGCGCTCCAAGGAATAAAATCCTAGCTTATCCAACCTCTCCATGTGTCTCAAGATCTTGAGTCCTGGCAACATCTTTGTAAAGATTCTGACTATCTTACTCTTCAGTATTTTAGTTGAATTGTACAATTGCACAGAGATTTTTAAAGTTTCAATCCCAAGTCAAGCATGAACTGTATTTACTCTGAGTTTTATAATGGAGGTCGTTGAGGAAATAAACTGCTAATTATTTGCACCTTATTCAGAAAGGGTTCTTTTAATTGTCATGAGTTATTCAAAATAAATGCTGAATAAATAAATAGTAGCCAGCAGAGTATTAGATGTTGGGCAATGGCAATGGGAAGGTGTCAAATCTTGCGAGGGTGGTGTGGCACCAGTGGGGGTCAGCGGGGGTGGCGTGGGCCCAGCAGTGGTGGCATGAGCCTAGCGGGGATGGCGTAGACACAGCGGGGGTCAGCGGGGGTGGCGTGGGCCCAGCAGGGGTCAGCAGGGGTGGCGTGGGCCCAGCAGGGGTCAGCATGGGTGGCGTGGACCCAGCGGGGATCAGTGGGGGTGGTGTGGGCCCAGCAGGGGTCAGCGAGGGTGGCGTGGGCCCAGCAGGGGTGGCGTGGGCCCAGCGGGGGTGGCGTGGGCCCAGCGGGGGTGGCGTGGGCCCAGCAGGGGTGGGGGTCAGCGGGGGTGGTGTGGGGGGAGGATGGCTTGGGCCCCGGCGGCGGGGGGAGGCGAGAGGAACGGGCTCCGCCGCAGCGGCGACTGGTGTTGGGGTTACAGCCGTTGGGTTCAGATTCAGCCACTCCCGCCCGGGGACGAGAGAACAGAGAACTGGCCGTTTCCAAAGTGGAAACGTTGATTTTTTTTTTTTAATGTAATTTTTTTTTTTGGACTTTTTTCTTAAGGGAAAAAAAGGGGGGGTGCGGTCGCACCCAACGCATCCCCCCCTTCGGACGGCCATGGTGCTGTCTGTACGGCGTTTGTACATTCTCTCCGTGACCGCATAGATTTTCTCCGGGTGCTCCGGTTTCCTCCCACACACCAAAGTCGTGGTGAATTGGCTTGGTATAATTGTAAATTGTCCCTAGTGTGTGTATAATATTAATGAGCAGGGATCGCTGGTCAGTTCGGACTTGGTGGGCCGAAGGGCCTATTTCCGCGCTGCATCTGTAAATTAAAAGACCTCCTCTTTCTGTCAAAGTCCACCACCATTCATGACCAGACGTTGCAGGACAACAGTGCTTTGATCTAATCCATTGGTCATGAGATCGTACTACTTTGTCCATTGTGTATTATTTTCAATGCAGTGCTTACAGTGAATTTGGCCTCAGGCAATGTCTGTGAATGACATGGCGTCTGCCACACCATCAGTGACAAATGAAGTCCCAGGGGTTTCTGCGTGCTGTATAGCCACATACATGATACGTCAGAATAGAGGGGATGATGGAGGATACACAGCACCATCTGGCCAGCAGGAAACCAGAGGCAGCAGCGACAATTACAGGGCAACTGCTGCCCCAGTTTTAAATAAAAGATGCCAGACTGTGCAATGGTAAAGAACGGCTCTGAATTCATATGAAACACGGTGGCGCATGGTAGAGTTGCTGCATTACAGCCACAGAGACCCAGGTCGATCCTGACACTGAGTGTTGACAGTGTAGAGTTTGTACATTCTCCCCGTGACCATTCCGGTTTCCTCCTACACTCCAAAGACATACAGGTTTGTAAGTTAATTGGCTTCCAAAAAGTTTGTAAATTGTCCTAGTGTGTAAGATGGTGCTAGCGTACGGATCGCTGGTCAGCGTGGACTCAGTGGGTCAAATGGCCTGTTTCCACTAGCACTATCCTGCACACTGGGGACAATTTACAATTTTACCAAAACCAATTAGCCTATCCGTGTTTGGAGTCTGGGAGGAAACCAGAGCACCCGGAGAAAATCCACGCGGTCACGTGGAGAACGTGCAAACTTCGTACAGATAGCACCCGTAGTCAGGATTGAACCTGGGTCTCTGGCGCTGTAAAGCAACAACTCTGTACCGACCGCCCAAATCTGTGCTGCCCACCGCTTCCTCCCACATCCCCAAAACGTGCAGGATTGTGGGTTCATTTGCTTCCCCCACGTTAATTGCCCCCACGTAGGATGCGAAAGTGGGATAACATAGGAGTAGTGTGAATGGATGTGGGCTCATGATCCAAAGGGCCTGTATCTATGCTGCATCTCAAAACTAAACTAAGTACACCATGAATTCAGAGAGATAATGTTTCCTCATACTGTTTCAGAAGCAAATGAGTGTATTGTGGAGAACCAGGACTTGTGTTTAGTTTAGTTTAGTTTAGAGATACAGCCCGGAAACAGGTCCTTCAGTCCACCGAGTCCGCAGCGACCAGCGATCCCCGCGCACTAACACCATCCTACACATGAGGGACAATTTTACATTTATACTAATTAACCGACAAACCCGTACGTCTTTGGAGTGTGGGAGGAAACCAAAGATCTCGAAAATAACCCACGCAGGTTTCAGGGAGATGGTACAGACTCCGTATAGGATCGAACCTGGGTCCCTGGCACTGTAAGGAGGCAGCAACTCTACCACTGCCCCACCGTGCTGCTCCTTAACATGGGAACTGCCTTGAGATGCTTCTGGTTGGTTCTGGTTCTGGTTGATTACTGCGCAAACACCTCGTCAGTGGTTATCTGACGCTGGTCGGAGTGAGTACAGTAGTGATTACATTTTGAAGTGGGCCTTTTTGACCAAGTTGAGGAGATCTAGATGCTCAATCCCATTTTAAAATGACTTAACATTGGGAGCAGCACGTGTGTCGGGTGGTGACATATTCCATTCCCTTATCGTCCTTGGGTAACTACCCACTGCCACAGAGGGTAGTCTCTGCCACAGAAGGTAGTTGAGGCCAGTTCATTGGCTATATTGAGATGTGGCCCTTCTGGCTAGGGGGATCAGGGGGTATGGAGAGAAGGCAGGTACGAGATACTGAGTTGGATGATCAGCCATGATAATATTGAATGGCGGTCCAGGCTCGAAAGGCCGAATGGCCTACTCCTGCACCTATTTTCTATGTTTCTAAAGGGAATATTGGTAGCAAGGTTTATTGCAATTTGGCGAGTTGATGATGTGGGGACCGTTATTTTGTCTTGTTTCATGGCAGTTGCTCTGGGATGACGGGTTGGTGAGAGACATGGACTAAGTAGTAGTGAGATCGTTATGAGAGGCGATGAAAGCAAAACTGAATGAAAATGTTTAAAAAAAGGGTTTTAGAGGTGGGGAAAGGAGCAGTGTGTTTGGTTCTGAGAGGAAATGCCCCGAGCCCACTCTAAAAACAACATAACAATGGTGAACAAGTCGTAAGCCCGACAAAACCGCATGCATTTCCCAGGTCTGCCGTCCCTAATTCAATAAAAGAATAGCAAATTGTCAGTAGGAGGGTCCATAATGGAAGGTGCCCTGAGAATTGGAAACAGGCATTCACATCCTCAGCTGGCCTGTGGATCTACAAACAGAGTAAATTGACTCCAAGCAGACGCACAGTCATCCATCTGTCTTTCTACTGCCGATTCCAGGTCTAATTGCTCTAGCCGCTCAAGAGCATCAAACCCCATTAACAGATTTAAACTTTGAACGTTAACTGATTGCAGCTTTGAAGTATTTTGTTTCCTTCTTTAACGTAATTCCCCGCCCTTTAAAAGATATTTGTAACTGTGCGATTTCAAGGGCTCTTCAAATGGTGGTCAAATGGCCAATTAATAACCACAGGGGGGCTATTTACAGCAAGACGGCGTATACTTGTTGATTTTCATTTATTTAATACCTCTAATCTGTTATGTCGGAGAAAAACTTCTGATCCATTATATCAGGCCGACTACTGTGCTCAATTATGTACATTTCTTATCTTCATATTTAATTGACTTATTTTAATTGGAACCATCACCATTACCCTGTTTGTTCGGGATGGAGAGAATAAATGATGCTGGAGGAAAACTAATTGTCCGAGCAAGCAGCGGGCATCAATAACCACTTCACTGAAACATCCTGATAGATTTGTCTGGGGTCTCAACACACAAGCAAATCCTCGGCCTGTCTGCCTCTCCCACCACCCTCAGTGATGGAAGTAATTAGTATTGATTATTGGACAGTAGGAAATGATTTGGGTTTCTCTCTTGGGTGAATGTACACAAGGACTGAATTCATCTGCTGCGTTAGAAAATCCTGATGCTAGAATATGTTTTGCAGTTTAGTTTAGTTCAGAGGCACAGAGCGGAAACGGGACCTTCGGCCAGCGATCCCTGCACACTAGTACCATCCTACACGCAAGGGACAATTTACAATCTTTACCGAAGCCGATTAACCTACAACCTGTATGCCTTTGGAGTGTGGGAGGAAACTGGAGCACCCGGAGAAAGCCCACGCTCTCACAGGGGGAGAACGTACAAACTCCGTACAGATAGGTCCCGTAGTCAGGATCGAACCTAGATCTTTTGCCCTGTAAGGCAGCAGCAGGCACGGAAATAGCTATCAAAATATGGAAGGGACCGGGGACACACACTTTCTTGGCGCACACTCACACACACGCGAGGCTTTGGATGCTCAATCCAGTGCTAAATGCAGACCAACTCTGCTTGTCTCCTTTTGTCTCCTCCTTTTCCCTTTCTTGTCCCCACCTACCCCCACCCCCGATCAGTCTGAAGAAGGGTTTCGGCCCGAAACGTTGCCTATTTCCTTCGCTCCATAGATGCTGCTGCACCCGCTGAGTTTCTCCAGCTTTTCTGTGTAACCTTCTGCTTGTCTCGTTGGGTTAACCTACAGCCCTGTCTGGACTGACGGGACACCAGCGCTGCTTCTCCCCACTAGTTGTAAACCTGGGCCATATTTCCAGCAAGTCCAGGCAGGGCTGTAGGTTAACCTGGTGGGACAGGCAGAGTTGAGCTGGGTCTAGCGCTGCTTCTCCGCGCTGGCTGTGGGCACAGCTCCCGCCTGACTCCCGGCTTCTCTGGCCACCCGGGGGGGGGGGCACTCGAGTGGGGACGGGGATGGTCCCGTGGGGGTTCGGCAGCGATTGCAGTGCCGGAGACCGGGGTCGATCCTGGATTTCACCAGGTTTTAAAATCCGGATTACAAATAATGGGGGGGGATCGTCCCCCACTTCTCACGGAATGCGAGGGGGGGGGGGGTGTCCTCTGCCCCACCCACCCCCCCCCCCCCCCCCCCCCCCCCCCCCCCCCCCCCCCCCCCCCGACATTTCCGCCCCTGGGCAGCAACTCTACCACTGCACCACCGTGCCGCAAAGTTTATTGTTCGAGCTCATTTGTTTGAACTGCATACCCGCATCACACCAGTGGTGTAGACCCTTCATGAGATGAGAGGCAATGTGTCAAATACTTCCAAACATTGATACCAAGGAGCAGGATAAAACGGTTCCAAGAATGTGAATTATTTCCTTTCAGAACAGTAGTTGTGAAGTACAGTTAATCTGATTTATAAATGCAGGCTTTACAAGAAACACTCAACACAATCACACTGAGAGACACAATTACACACAGAAGGTTACACTTTGGAGAAGGTAAGGATCCTGTTTGCAGAGAATTAAATAGACAAGTGAGACACAAAGTGCACGACTGGGCCTGTTTCTCTGCTGTACCTCTCTGTGACCTGCCTTTGATTCCTACTGAATAACAATAGATAGGGCGGCACTGTGGCACAGTTGCTGCCTTACAGCGCCGGAGACCTGGGTTCGATCCTGACTGCGGATGGTGTCTGTACGGAGTCTGTACGTTCTCCCTGTGACCGCATGGGTTTTCGCCAAGATCTTCGGTTTCCTCCCACACTTTAAAGACGTACAGGTTTGTAGGTTAATTGGCTTGGTGAATGTAAAAATTGTCCCTAGTGTGTGTACGTTAGTGTTAATATGCAGGGAGCACTGGTCGGCGCGGACCAGGTGGGCCGAAGGGCCTGGTGCCGCGCTGAATCTCTAAAAGTAAAAACTAAAACTAAAATAGATAATTTAAATTTGTTTTCTAATTAACTCTGTGGATGCATGCATTGTGAGCAATGCCAGTATTTCCTATCCATCACCAAGTGCTCAGTTTAACATGGGAACCCTACTGTTCAATCCTACTGGCATAGTCAACCCACTGAAGCACGGCAGTTGGATGGGAGGGGGGGGGGGGTGGGGGTGGGGGGGCCTCAGATAGTGCTTGGTAGATAAAGGGGATGCCATGTTCTGATCAGGGAGTGCAGGTCAGGGGAGCAGCATTGAACTGAGACCATCACAAACAGTGCAATAAGAAATATTGATCAAAAGGCAGTCACTAACTTTCCCCATCTGTAGATTCCATACAGACACAAGATTCAAGATTCAAGATTTAAGAGTGTTTATTGTCATGTGTCCCTGATAGGACAATGAAATTCTTGCTTTCCTTCAGCACAACAGATCATAGAAACATAGAAATTAGGTGCAGGAGTAGGCCATTCGGCCCTTCGAGCCTGCACCGCCATTCAATATGATCATGGCTGATCATCCAACTCAGTATCCCGCACCTGCCTTCTCTCCATACCCCCTGATCCCCTTAGCCACAAGGGCCACATCTAACTCCCTCTTAAATATAGCCAATGAACTGGCCTCAACTACCCTCTGTGGCAGAGAGTTCCAGAGATTCACCACTCTCTGTGTGAAAAAAGTCTTCTCGTCTCGTTTTTTAAAGGATTTCCCCCTTATCCTTAAGCTGTGACCCCTTGTCCTGGACTAGGACACATCGGGAACAATCTTCCTGCATCTAGCCTGTCCAACCCCTTAAGAATTTTGTAAGTTTCTATAAGATCCCCTCTCAATCTTCTAATCCAATCATAGTTGGCATTGACTACAAAACAGATCAGTGTGTCCATATACCATTATATAAATATATACGCACATGAATAAATAAACTGATAAAGTGCAAATAACAGATAATGGGCTATTAATGTTCAGAGTTTTGTCTGGGCCAAGTTTAATAGCCTGATGGCTGTGGGGAAGTAGCTATTCCTGAACCTGGTCGTTACAGTCTTCAGGCTCCTGTACCTTCTACCTGAAGGTAGCAGGGAGATGAGTGTCTGGCCAGGATGGAGTTGGGTCCTTGATGATACTGTTAGCCTTTTTGAGGCAGTACTGCGATAGATCCCCTCGATGGAAGGGAGGTCAGAGCTGATGATGGACTGGGCAGTGTTTACTACTTTTTGTTCTAGATAGACACTAAAACTACTTGAGCGTTTTGTGTCTATCTAGAACAAATGAATGAAAGATTTGCACGAATGAAAGCTGGAGCCCACCATGGTCCATTTTTCTACAGGGATGCTGCCTGTCCCGCTGAGTTACTCCCTCCAGCACTCTGTGCTTTTCCTTGGTAAACCAGCATCTGCAGTTCCTTGTTCGTACAACATGTACACTGTGTGTGTAAAGCTGGACAAGTCTCCCTCCGACCAGCGACAAACTACAACATCCCAGAGCCAATGGAGGGGATTTAAACGCACCAGCAAACACCCAGATGTTGCTTTTATAAGAACCGGCTGTAAGTTAGTAAGCTCCTCTTCAACACCATCCCACACTCCCAACACTCATCCCAGGTGCTGGAATGGCGCTGGACTGTGGCCCAGGGTCTCCCAACTGAACGGAGGAAGCCAGGATATCTGAAGCTCTCGTTAATACCTTAAAGGATTGGGGGCATATTTAAAAAAATATGTCTGCTTGCAATGAAGAAAAGTTATAAGTAAACCCTTAAAAAGCAAATCCCTGCTCCTCTTGTAAAACACTGGTGGATGGGGAAAAATACGAAGGCACATCTGTACAGGATAAACATAAAATGACGTCCTCCCGCCCTCTTAAAAAAAAAGACTTTCAGATTTTGTCCAAAAGGGATTCATTCTGTTTGGTGGGTGACCTTCCAATACAGAGCCCTTTGTTACCTCCTCCTTGTATTTTCCACCAGTCACCGGGCCAGGCTGACTTCTATTCCCATATAAAGGCAGCTTGCAGCCTCCCGGCTTCTGCACTTACACCAACTACAAAAACTGGGGAGGAAACGGCAGCACCCAGCCTAACCAAAAAAGGTCAACGCCAGCTAATCTGCCCTGGGAGGAGCATGGCGAGCGAGACGGGTCCGTAGGCAGAGCGGGAGGGGGTGAAACCAACTCCGTTTAACCCTTTCACTCGGATCTTTCCACCAAAGATCTTAGAGCGGCTTTCCACGTCCATCACAGCCCGGCTCGGATTACTGAAGAATGCCTGTCATTTTTTTTCCCTCATTGATTCCAGACATTTATAGCAAATACTTTTTTGTTGTTGGAAACTAATGGTGAGCGATTGATTTCAGACTGTTAAACTTTCCAACGAGCAGTGGACAAAGTGAACTGCAGTGAAGAAGGGTCTCGCCCCGAAACGCCACCCATTCCTTCTCTCCAGAGATGCTGCCTGTCCGGCTGAGTTACTCCAGCTTTTTGTGTCTGCCTTCGGTGTAAACCAGCATCTGCGGTTCCTTCCTAAACAATCCTTTCATCTCGGCAGCTCAGCCTTGTAATGATCCATAGGTCCATAGTCACGCAGAGAAGCTGCAACATGTCTTTTACCTGAAGAGACTGGACACAAATGCTGGAGTATCAGCAGGTCAGGCAGGGTCTCTGGAGAAAAGGAATTGGTGGCGTTTGGGGTGGAGACCGTTCTTCAGACGGAGTCAGGGGAGAGGGAAACTAGAGGTGTGAAGAGGTACGAATAGTAAACGAATGGAAGGTATGCAGAAGGACAAATCAAAGCCAACAGCTATGACCATGGAAAGGTGGAGCCCACAATGGTCCATTGTTGGCTGTGGAGAAGTGATAACGAGTGAAACTAATAAGTGAAACTAAGCAGGACAACAGTGAAACTAGTTCAACGACTCAGGTGGGAGAGGGACAGAGAGAGAGGGAATACAAGGGTGACTTGAAGTTAGAGAAATCAATAATCAGACCGCTGGGTTGTAAGCTGCCCAAGTGAAATATGAGGTGCTGTTCCTCCAATCTGTGTTTGGCCTCACTCTGACAGAGGAGGCCCTGGACAGAAAGGTCAGTGTGGGAATGGGAAGGGGAGTTAAAGTGTTTGGGAACAGCTCCATGTACAAGTAACAGCTCCATGTACAAGTAACAGCTCCATGTAATTCAAAGCACAATGGAGAACTTTCGTAGTTGAACACTGACCAAGTAAAAACCAAAAGGAGAAAGTGCTGGAGTAACTCAGTGGTTCAGGCAGCATCTCTGGAGACCATGGATAAGGGAAGTTTCGGGTCGAGACATTCCTTTAAACTGATTGTTGGGGAAAATCCACTGAGAAACGAGGAGACGAATCCCACAACAGGTACAACATAGTCAGAGAATAGTGTTATCTGGGTTAACCAAGTCCCCACAGTTTTTGGAGTTGAAAGAAGGAAGTTCAAACTCACGCCCAGAGAACTTTCAGGGAGGGAATTCGAAAACTTGTAAAAATGTGTAGTCTGAACTGTAAACAGCAACATGGCATTCCCCAAAGCAAGGTGTCTTGTTTCCCTCTTTTCCCTTCTCCACCACGTGTTAGATCTGACCTTGACGTTTCAAGCTGCAGACCCACGTACACTGCACAACATGGCCAAGAGGATCAGCACAAGGTCACCTCCCACTCGGTCCTTGGCCTGGCATCGGAGATCGTTAATTACTCACATCTGGCCGGTCCGGGCAACAGTGTTGGGGCAGCACAGTCTGGCATTGATTCAAACCGATGCCCTGAGTCTAGGCATTTGCAGCATTGTTGCCATGTGAGCTGTGAGCAGTTATAGGCTCAAAGGATCATAGCGCATCTCCTCCTCGCTGTGATGGAAGGCAAAAAAACGTATCTCTCCCCTGCACTCCCCATTCCCCTCCCGATGTCAGAGTCAAAGCCCCCGGCGGGCGATGGTAATTGTCCCGCGGCCATTAACGCCGCGCCGGGTGATGCAAGGCCGCGCTCCGGGTCTTGTTGTTGGAGCCCCCGGCGGGCGCTGGCAAAGTCCCGCAGCCATTCCAAGCCGCGCGGGGCGGTGATGTAAGGCCCCACTCCAGGTAATCTTCAACCCCGCAACTCGGGCGGGAGAAGTCGCCATTGCGGAAGCCCCGAAAAGCAGTCTCCCAGCAGGGACCCGCGGGCTCCCGGTGTCACTGTCTGCCAGACCAGCGGTTGGAGCCTCCGAATCTCAGGGGGTCGGGTCGCAGTCAAGCGTCACCACCGCTCAACCCGCTCCGGACTCGGCCAGCTTCATGATAGTATGTAAGTCCGCAGCTCCACGACTGGAGCCCCAGGTCGTTCCTGCTGGAGGCCGCTCCACGTTCCAGCCCCAATGACAACGGAGATCCGACAGGGAAAAGGTCAGGTCGCCCATGCAGGGGAAAGATTTTAAAGTCCCCCCCCCCCACTGCCCCCCACACACATACCCCATCAAAACAAATAAAATATAAACTACATTGAAACAAGACAGAAAATAATAAAAAGACAGACGGACTGCAGAGGCCACTGAGACGTGAGTCGCGCCGCCCACCGATTCCTCCCGCATCCCAAAGACATGTGGGTTTGTAGGTTGATCAGCCTCTGTGAGTTGCCCATAGTCTAGTGTATAGGGAGCGGATGAGAAAGCTGGATAACCTAGAACTAGTGGGAACAGCTGATCGATGGTCGGCATGGACTTGATGGGCCGAAGGGCCTGTTTCCATGCTGATACTTTCAATCAATTAATACACTTAATCTTCAAACTAAAGGGCTGAAACATACACCATTCCCTTAGGCAGATCACTGTTAATGGACAATGAATTTAGACAGAAACAGTTTTGACTGATTTCTTTCAATTTTATCAATGACTCTTCCAATTGTAAACTGGGCTTTAGGTGTGGCTAGTGCCCCCTGCTGTCCTATCAGCATATGGCCACAGTGCAGGAAGGATCTGATGGAACAACAGCATGCAGAGAATATGAAGGGGACACTTCTAAACTGAGGTACACAAAAATTCTGGAAAAACTCAGCGGGTGAAGCAGCATCTATGGAGCGAAGGAAATAGGCAACGTTTCGGCCCGAAACGTTGCCTATTTCCTTCGCTCCATCGATGCTGCTTCACCCGCTGAGTTTCTCCAGCATTTTTGTGTACCTTCGGTTTTCCAGCATCTGCAGTTCCTTCTTAAACACTTCTAAACTGAGATTGTTTTCTTTGGAACAAAGGAGACTGAGATGAGATATAATTGAGGGTTTTAACATTTTGAGAAGCCCCAAATACCCATAGCAAGAAGGACTTATTTCCCAAGGCAGATATACCTAAATTTTGGGAACATATATTTAAAATAATTTTTGGACGGTCTATTGGGAGATTTAGGAAGTTGTTTCTTATGTGGAATATAGTGGAGGTCTGGATCTCATAATGATGAGGGTAAAATCCCTCGTCACAACTACAAAGTAACTAAAGGGATAGTAGGTTAAATGTGACCCTCAGGTTTAGTTTAGTTTAGTTTATTGTCACGTGTACCGAGGAACAATGAAAAGCTTTTGGTGTATGTGGAGTGTACAGATACAGGATAAAGGGGATCATGTGAATAACATTTAGGGCAAGATAAAGCTCAGTTGAGTTTATTGGTACCTGTGTATACCGAGTTACAGTGATAAGTTTTTGTTGCGAGCTAACCAGTCAGTGGAAAGACTGTACATGATTGCAATTAAGCCTTCCACAGTGCACAGTTTCATGATAAAGGGAATATCGTGAATAACATTTAGCTCCCGCAAATTAAAGTGTAAATAACCTGATAAATTGCACTTCAGCCTATCATTTTCTGATGGCTCGGAATAATCTACTAATCTTGCAGACTCCGATTATGATAGCCATTTGTTCATTGTGTTGACAGAATCAGACCGGGTCCCTGGCCCTGTAAGGCAGCAACTCTACTGATGCGCCATTGGGCCTCCCTAAATGTATCTTTCATGTAATTCTATCCCATCATCTGAATGTCTTCATTCTTTGTTAAATATTAACTTGCTTTATATCGAAATAATTCCAAATAAAACTCCAAATATTCCAAATTGGGCAGCACGGTGGCACAGCAGTAGAGTTGCTGCCTAGCAGCGCCAGGGCCTGAGTTCGATCCTGGCTACGGGTGCTTGTCAGTACTGTTTGTACGTTTTTCCCCATGACCTGTGTGGATTTTCTCCGGAATCTCTGGTTTCCTCCTCAACTCCAAAGATGTGCAGATGTGCAGTTTATTTGGGTTGGCATCATTGTAAATTGTCCCCAGTGTGTGTAGGATAGTGCTAGTGTGTGGGGATCATTGGTCAGCGTGGGCTCGGTGGGTGGAAGGACCTGTTTCCGCGCTGTATCTCTAAATAAGCTAATAAACTAAACTAAAACCCTAGATATTTAATTAATCTCCTGACTCCCATCACATGTTTCTGATGTCATCTGGATTGCAAAATGACCTATTCAAATATAGTACAGGAATTGGCCTCACTCAGTCCACCACGCTATTTTCACCAGCTGTAAACACCTACAAACAACTATTTGACATTTTGATTAATTGTATATTTCAAAATCAGCAAAATGGTTTTCTGAAACCAGAATTTCTATTTTACATGTATGAAACATCATCGATATGTCAAAAGATGCTGGTGCAAGCTGTATTCAATGTATGTAAATGAATGCCGAACATAGGTTCTGATGTGCATAGTCAGAGAAGGTGGTAAGTGATTAAATGAACTGCATATTCTTTGGTAATTCTCCATGTAACATCAACAGTCCCAACACAACTAACATTCAGTGTAGCAGGGAACATATACATAGGTGGTAGAGCTGATGCCTCACAGCATTAGAGACCCGGGCCTGATCCAGATCTCAGGTGCTGTCTGTATGGAGTTTGAATGTTCTCTCTGTCACCCCCTTCAGTCAGAGGGTGGCCTTTAGTCAGAGGGTGGTGAATCTGTGGAATTCATTGCCACAGAAGGCTGTGGAGGCACTCAATGGATATTTTTTAAAGTCAGAGATAGAGAGATTCTTGATTAGTAAAGGTGTCAGGGGTTATGGGGAGAAGGCAGGAGAATGGGGTTAAGAGGTAAACATAGATCAGCCATGATTGAATGGTGAAGCAGACTTGATGGGCCGAATGGCCTAACTCTGTTCCTATCACTTATGAACTTATGAACCATGAAGGTTTCCTCCAGGGAGAATGTACAAACTCTGCCCTGACAGCACCTGTAGTCAGGATCGCACGCTGGTCTCTGGTGCTGACCTGCCACTGTGCCGGCATTATCACGGCATCTTGTCTATCTTGGGGCAAAGAATCTGGTGCATGAGGCTTTAATTAAGGTGGCCGCAGTTTACTATCTGGGTACAGTTTGCTAATCGGAATGTGCTTATGTCTGGCGATACTCTACTGGACTGATTATAAGAAAGGAATTTCACTGTGCATTTGCACATGTGACAATGAAACACCACTGAACCATGGTGCAACATCCAACAGTAGATAACATTGGTACAATGTGATTCAATTGCATCAACCAAGCACAATATTATCTAACAACAATCAACACCAAAGCACTTATACCCAATAACACACTATGGTTAAATAATATTCTCTTACAGACTAAAGGTGTCTTGATTTCCCAACAGTTGATACCTTTGCCACAAGGGGGCATAAAGATTTCCTTGTGTCCCTGAGAAAACTAAAGTAGTTAATGCTTTCTCCAATGTTTCTCTGCCAGTCTAAGCAGTGTTCGACCGATGATTCAAAAGAATTGGCGGCTAAAACATTTTTCAAAGAGGTTTTTTGTCCGTAGAGCAGTGCTTTTGTCTTCCTGGAAGTATATTGCCATGTTGGGGCTTGGAGTTAAGTGAAACTCGGAGGTTAGGTCCGCATGCAATGTGGTCCAGTTAACCATGGTTGACAGTTGAAGAAGTCTCGACCCACAATAAGACTCAAGGCCTTGAATCATTAACCATCAGCAGGTGGTTTATTTTACCTGCGCAAGCGGAGATGTGTCTCAGTCAAAGGCTGTGATCGCATCTCCAAAGTTCGTTGGCACAACAAGATATTTATAAACACAGAAGAGTTCTCACGTGATAGACAAAGGTGATGTTATTCAATGGTGATGTACAGAGGTTAATTAGTTCAATGTGTTAATTACATTTCTGAGTTTGCATCCATCACCCAGGTAGCACAATGTTGCTTGCGAGGCTTGTCAGGTCTCGGGTTTGATCTAGTTTCTGTTTCTTATTGTTTTTTAGTATTAGAGTGTGCATTCTTGTTTTATTTTGGTGTCTCGCATCTCCTCTTGTTTCAGGTCCCATTTCCTGTCAGGTCGTTTACCCTCATGTGATTATTGGCCCCGCCCTGATGTGTTTCACCTGTGTCTCGTTATCCCCTGCTAGTCTGTATTTAAGGCCTTTGTGTTTTAGTTCTCATTGCCAGTTCGTTGTGTATGCTACTTGGTATCACCTCGTTCCAGCTCTAGAAATCTTGTGACCTCGACCATTGCCTGTTTTTCGACCTCTGTTTTTTGCCTGCTCCTAGATTGTACTGTTGCCTCTGTTTTGCTTACCTGTGTACCGACTTGGACCGATTAAACTCTGAAGACTGATCTGCCCTGTGTCTGAGCCTGCATTTGTGTCCTCCTCCTTGTTCAGTTCTGATAAAGCTAGCTTTGTGTCAAGTAACACATTCGGCTTTGCGATACTAATGGTTTACTTCTACTCAGTGAGCACAGCTTTGTTACGGGGGATAGATACAAAATGCTGGGGTAACTCAGCGGGACAGGAAGCATCCCTGGAAAGAAGGAATGGGTGACATTTCGAGTTGAGACCCTTCTTGTTGGCCGGGGGAAATATTACCTGTCCTGCCAGTGGATTTGGTGGACCTTGTGGAACGAGCGCTGTTGGTGGTCCTCATCTCTGAAACATTCATGGGGGTGGGAGTCACCGCTCCTCGGTTGGTCATGAGCTTAGTGCCAGGTTTAATGCTTGGTATTCCTAACACATCCTTGCTCAGGTTGCGCTGATACACTGGAAGCTGTGGTAGATTTTCACAACATTGACTTGTCATACGGTGGAATGGAATTGGAAGTGATCTATTTTGTCCAAGATCTTACCAAGGACCTAAATTTGTTAGGGGCACTACTCGAGAATTAATAGTGTTTCATATGTCGTATACAGAGTTTGTACGTTATCCCTGTGACCTCATGGGTTTTCTCCGGGTGCTCTGGTTTCCTCCCACACTCCAAAGACGTGCGGATTTGCAAGTTAATCATCTTCTGTAAATTGTCCCTAGTGTGTAGGATAGAACTAGTGAACAGGTGATCGCTGGTCGGCACGGACAAGGTGGGCCAAATGGTCTGTTTCCATGCTGTATCTCTAAAGTCTAAAATTAAAAGTATAATTGTGCCCAAATAAACTCTACATGGTATTTTCTTATATTTCCTTGGTTAAGTAAATTGTTACAGGCACATTTCTAAACCCCAATGAATGATTTTATTAATCAGTTAAAAAGAGGTTAACTTGTTTTGCTCATTAAGTGTTGCTGTTTCTTTCCTTGGTGATATATTCACTCTGTGGACATATTTTTATAATAAAGAATGGAAATAAAGAGCAGGAAGGAACTGCAGATGCTGGTTTACACCGAAGATAGACACAAAATGCTGGAGTAACTCAGCATAAGGGTTTTGTGCATTACCCACTCAGTTCCAGTACATGTCTGCAGGGTGTGTGCACATAATTCATTATTTATTTCCCCTTAGGCGACTGAAACATCCTCTCTGTCCTTGGGTCAATGCCCCAGTGTTAGGCAGTGAATCAAATGTGCTAGCTATCACAAAGTAGGGTCACCAGGTTAACTAAGTCAACAGATATTTAATTTAAGATCTATAAACAGATCATTGTTTGTCGATCTAGCCGTTTTGAAGGTTTTGTTTTATTCTCATCTCATTGCCCAGCAGCAGCAACAACTGCAACAGCAACAGCAAGGCCAGCAGCATCATCAAGGACCAGTCGCACCCTCGGCCACTCCCTCTTCTCCTCTCTCCCATCGGGCAAGAGCTACAGAAGTGTTAAAACACACACCGCCAGGCTCAGGGACGGTTTCTTCTCAGCTGTTATCAGGCAACTGAACCATCTGACCAACAACTAGAGAGCATGCCTGGGCTACCATCTACCTCATTGGAGACCCTCGGACTATCTTTGATCGGACTTTACTGGACTTTATCTTGAACTAAACTTTATTCAATTTATTCCCTTTATCATTTACACTGTGGGTGGCCCGATTGTAATCATGTATTGTCTTTCCGCTGACTGGTTAGCACGCAGCAAAGGCTTTTCACTGTACCTCGGTACACGTGACAATAAACTAAACTCAAACAAGCTGGCACTTAGTGTGATTATTTAAGTGAAAAAATATTCTTAAAGTTTTTTCCAGAGATGTGGTCAGAAGCTCAACTCTCAGCACTGGTGAGACACTGGTCAATCAAATGGGGATGGGGGAGGAGATGGTGGAGGAAGGGAGAGGAGGGGCGATAGGTCACAATAAAGAGAAGGAACTGTGGAGGCAAATAATCAAATTCCAAAGCATGGATCCACACGGATACATACACACAGCTGCCAAAGTGCCCTCGGACTATCTTTGATCGGACTTGACCTTATTCCCTTTATCATGTATCTATGCACTGTGGGCGTCTCGATTGTGATCATGTATTGGTCTTTCCGCTGTCTGGTTAGCACCCAACAAAAAGCTTTTCACTGTACCCCCATGCACATGACAATAAACTAAACTGAACTGAAGTTTGTCTTGCACTGAATATTATTCACGTTATTCCCTTTCTCCTATATCTGTGCACTGTGGATGGCTCGATTGTAATCGTGTTATTGCCTTTTCATTCGATACACACGGCAATAAACTGAACTCAGCACAATTCAATTAACGGAGGGGAACAATGGTGGAGAGACGAGCCCTGATGGTAAAGAGTTAGTTGTAAGTGCAGCAGGAGCGAGGATGGTGGGAAAAGAATCAATCGATGCTTCGAAAAAGGAATTAAGAAGAGCGATGCTATGGGGATAGAGTGGGGGAACGGGATTGACAGGACTTCTCTGTGAAGCACTGAATCGGTGAGGCAGAAGCCTCCTTCTGCACAGCTTCGATTCTATGATTGTACGAAACCAGAGAGAACAAATGAACAAAAGACAAGTGTAATCTGGATGAGGAAATACTTGTTGGATTTGCACTGTGGTGTCAATCCTTTATTTCTTTTTACTTTTTTAGACTTTTAGTGAAACCTTCTTCTGGATTTCATATGTTTCAATCTCTCTGCAGCAGATAGAGAGGCCTAGGCTTAGTCTGTCTGCCTTTTCACAGTAACATCCCGCCTTCCCCAAGTTTCTTTAGACTTTAGAGATACATTGCAGAAACAGGCCGTTCGGCCCACCGGGTCCGTGTCGACCAGCGATCGTACACTAGCACTATCCTACACACTAGGGGCAATTTACAATTCTACCAAGCCAATTAATCTACAAACCTGTACATCTTTGGAGTGTGGGAAGAAACTGGAACATTCAGAAGAAACCCGCGTGGTCACAGGGAGAACGTGCAAACTCCGTACAGACAGCATCCGTAGTCGGGATCGAACCGGGGTCTCTGGCGTTGTTAAGGGCCTGTCCCACTTGGGCGTCATTTGCGCGTCACGCAGGTGGCGTGCAAAGATTTTGTGAAGCCCAAAATCCTGGGGTGCCGCGGGTGACCGTGCGTCACTGCCTACGCCACAACGTCTCACCACGCGCCATGCGTGCGTAATGCACGGCATGCGAACGTCAACTGCACGTCACGACGCGCGTGTGACGCATAAATGATGTTGGGTCGTGCATCGTGACGCGTAAATTATGTTGCGTAAATGACACGCAAATAACACCCAAGTGGGACAGGCCCTTAAGGCACCGCTGTGCCAAACCCCTCCGGCTCCAATTATTTCAGACTCGATGAAGGTGGAGCATTCTCGAACGGACAAATAACCTAATTCGGCTTCTGTGTCTCGTGGTCTCAATCCAAGAAACATTATTCTGTTATTTATTAGCCAAGGGCAGGTTTTTTCCATCTATGTTGTTTTAGATTCAGTACTTTAGACTCTTGAAACACATAAAAGTAAGAGAGGTTTCCAGATCTATTTGCTAACACAGTCAGTTTACTGGTAAATTAACAAATTCTATTTGAAATTGTGTTAATGAACCACAAGCAGCAGGAAACTTCCTTTGATGAAAGGCAAAGGGTGAGAAACAAGCAGCGGTTTTGCAAAACATTAGCGCTCATTAAAATTCAAATGTGATTGATAGGGAGAAAAATAAATGAAACCTTCCTATCAACAACAGGACATGTGGCAGTGATGTGGGTTAGAGCGAGCGAGAGAGAGTGACTAACGAGTGGAACACTATGCGAGGCAGTTTAGTTTATTGTTCTGTGTACCGAGGTACGGTGAAAAAAACTTTAGTTGCGTGCTAACCAGTCAGACTACACATGATTACAATCGAGCCATGCACGGTGTACAGATACACGATGAATTGAATGACATTTAGTGAAAGATCTTCTTCTTATCGAGTTCACATCACAAGATTAGAAATTGTCTGGCAGAGCTGAACACACTTCTCGGCATCTGCATACAATGGCGTCTTGTGCGTCTTGTGCTTCTTGTGCGTGGTGGTGGAAAAATTAGTGGAAACAGCGCCACGACGTGCACGCTCTTTCCTTGACTCCTAGTGAAAGATAAAGCCCAGTAAAGTCCGACTAAAGACAGTCCGAGGGTCTCCAGTGAGGTAGATAGTAGCTCGGGCCTGCTCTCTAGTTGTTGGTAGAATGGTTCAGTTTCCTGATAACAGTTCATCATTGAATCAAGAGAGTCAAGACTCAAACAAGGATCTGAAGAAGAGTCAGTAACAAGAAAAATGGATAAGGGAGAGCCACTGGATGTAGTGTATCTGGACTTTCAGAGAGCCTTTGATAAGGTCTCCCACAGGAGATTAGTGGGCAAAATTAGAGCACATGGGATTGGGGATAGGGTATTGACATGGATAGAAAATTGGTTGGCAGACAGGAAACAAAGAGTAGGAATTAATGGTTCCCTTTCAGAATGGCAGGTAGTGACTAGTGGGGTGCCGCAAGGCTCGGTGCTGGGACCTATAATAGCTGGCAGCTATTCACAATATATATTAATGATTTAGATGAAGGAATTAAAAGTAACATTAGCACATTTGCAGAAGACACAAAGCTGGATGGCAGAGTGAACTGTGAAGAGGATGTTATGAGGATGCAGGGTGACTTGGATAGGTTGGGTGAGTGGGCAGATGCATGGCAGATGCAGTATAATGTGGATAAATGTGAGGTTATCCACTTTGGTGGCAAGAACAAGAAGGCAGATTATTATCTGAATGGTGTCAGATTAGGAAAAGGGGAAGTGCAACGAGACCTGGGTGTCCTTGTACATCAGTCACTGAAAGTAAGCATGCAGGTACAGCAGGCAGTGAAGAAAGCTAATGGCATGTTGGCCTTCATAATGAGAGGATTTGAGTAAAGGAGCAAAGAGGTCCTTCTGCAGCTGTACAGGGCCCCGGTGAGACCACACCTGGAATATTGTGTGCAGTTTTGGTCTCCTAATTTGAGGAAGGACATTCTTGCTGTTGAGGGAGTACAGCGTAGGTTCACCAGGTTAATTCCCGAGAGGGCGGGACTGTCATATGATGAAAGAATTAAACAACTGGAATTTAGAAGGATGAGAGAGGATCTTATAGAAATATATAAAATTATTAAGGGATTGGACACACTAGATGCAGGAATGGGGGAGTCCAGAACCAGGAATGCCACCCATTCCTTCTCTCCAGAGATGCTGCTTGATCCCTCCAGCATTGTGGCACCGTTGCACAGCGGTAGAGTTGCTGCCTTACATCGCAAGAGACCCGGGTTTGATCCAGACTACGTGTGCTGCCTGTACGGAGTTTGTACATTCTCCCTGTGACTGCATGGGTTTTCTCCGGGTGCTCCGGTTTCCTCCCACACTCCAAAGACGTACAGGTTTGTAAGCTAATTGGCTTGGTAAATTGTAAATTGCCCCTTGTGTGTGTAGGATAGTGTGTGTAGGGTAGTGCGGAGATCACTGATCGGTGTGGACTGGGTGGGCTGAAGGGCCTGTTTCTGCACTGCATCTCTAAACTAAACTAAACTCTACCAATCGTTCCATTGTCAGAACTATACATTTGTTGATACGGAACGCACTGCTTCCATTATCTGCATCTATCATATCATGGACAACCCCTATTGCAGGCAAATGGTGCTAAGCATGTCAGTCCCACCACTGGTGAATTGCAATCATGTTGCATTTAACAAAGTGAGCCGCCCTGCTATTTCATGAGTATTTCAATTAAAGTGCAATTACCTTAATGACATGATCCTCTCGGCATAACATTTTAAAAGTTAATTGAAGAGTTTATTAAATGACTCTCAATTGGTTCTTGTAGCAGCTGAGTGCCGCTGTTCACATGGGGAGTGAAGAGGAAACAGAGACGGGATGATTTCTATTCACTGGCAGTAAGATTTGTTGTCTTTCTTTGCACCTGATTCCCATTTTGGATGTTGGCGGCCCTTGGGTGAACAGGTCAGAGATGTCTTTAATTTGTGTATGACATGGGCTTACATAGAAACATAGAAAATAGGTGCAGGAGTAGGCCATTCGGTCCTTCGAGCCTGCACCGCCATTCAATATGATCATGGCTGATCATCCAACTCAGTATCCTGTACCTGCCTTCTCTCCATACCCCCTGATCCCTTTAACCACAAGGGCCACATCTAACTCCCTCTTAAATATAGCTAATGAACTGGCCTCAACTACCTTCTGTGGCAGAGAATTCCAGAGATTCACCACTCTCTGTGTGAAATATGTTTTTCTCATCTCGGTCCTAAAAGATTTCCCCCTTATCCTTAAACTGTGACCCCTTGTTCTGGACTTCCCCAACATCGGGAATAATCTTCCTGCATCTAGCCTGTCCAACCCCTTAAGAATTTTGTACGTTTCTATAAGATCCCCCCTCAATCTTCTAAAGTCGTTGCCTATTTCCTTCGCTCCATAGATGCTGCTGCACCCGCTGAGTTTCACCAGCATTTTTGTGACCCGTCACACTAGTTCTATGTTATCCCACTTTCACAAACATACCCTACACACCAGGGGTAATTTTACAGAGGCCAATTAACCAGTAAACCTGCGCGTGTTAGGGATAGTGTCATAGTCATAGACAGCGTGGAAACAGGCCCTTCAGCCCATCTCCCCCACACCGACCAACAAGTCCCATCTACATTAGTCCCACCTAGTTGCGTTTGGCCCATATCTCTCTAAACCTGTCCTATCCATGTACTTGTGTAATTGTTTCTTAAACATTGCAATAGTCCCTGACTCAAGTACCTCCTCTAGCAGCTGGTTCCATACACCCACCACCCTTGACGTGAAAAAATTCCTTCACCTCAAACCTATGTTCTCTAGTTCTCCATTTCTCCACTCTGGGCAAGACACTGTTCGTCTACCTGATCTATTCCTCTCATGATTTTATACATCACTATAAGATCACCCATCATCCTCCCGCGCTCCAAGGAATAGAGTCCCAGCCTGCTCAACCTCTCCCTATAGCTCAGACCGAGCCCTGCCAACCATGTGAGGAAACCAGAGCACACAGAAGAATCCCACGCAGTGACAGGAAGAACATGCAAACTCCACACAGACAGAACCCAACTTAATGCAGGCTCCAAACAAATAAGTGTATTCATGATAGGCATCTTTTTGGTTTATGGGGAAGGATTCAGGAAAACAAGCAAAACAGGCTTTTAAAGATGAGCTGAGGTCAAAATCAGATCAGCCGAGATCATATAATATGGTAGAGCAGGCTAAAATATATGCTTACATAGAGGGTGGTGGGTGCCTTGAATATGCTGTAGGGGTGGTGGTTGAGGCAGATACGATCATGGCACTTGTAGATACATTTCGATGGGCACGTGGATATGCAGGGATTGGAGGGATATGGATTCTGCACAGGTAGATATGTGATGGTATCTTGGCATCATGTTCGGCATAGATGTTGCGGGCCGCAAGGCCTGTTCCTGCACTGTACTGTTCTATGATCCATGTTAAAAAGTTAACCGGCCTACTCTTTCTCCTATTTCTAATGCTTTTATGCTTGTTTGGTTTTACGTAGCTACTAATTTAAATATTACTAATTTAGTATTGCTAATTTAAATATCACTCATTTAAGAAATTAGTGCACAAATCACTCACCAAAGCATACATTTTACAACTTTACGCCTTCCCCAGCCAAGACTGGGCCATTATGGGCTGTGCCCTTCCTGAGGTTGCTGCCCCTGATTTGTTCCGGCTTTTTGTCACCTCCATTTAATTGTCAAGTAAATGGTGACAAATGCAAACAACCCATTTGACAGGTGGCGCAGCGGTAGAGTTGCCTCCTTACAGTGCTTTCAGCCCCAGAGACTCGGGTTCGATCCCGACTACGGGTGCTGTCTGTACGGAGTTTGTATGCTCTCCCTGTGACCGTGTGGGTTTCCCCAGAGATCTTCGGTTTCCTTCCACACTCCAAAGACGTACAGGTTTGTAGGTTAATTGGCTTGGTATAAGTGTAAATTGTCCCTAATGTGGTGGATTGTGTTAATGTGCGCAGATCACTGGTCGGTACGGACTCGGTGGGCTGAAGGGCCTGTTTCTGCGCTGTATCTCTAAACTAAAATAGACTGCAAATATCATAGTTGAATCTAAATGCCCAGCGTGAATCTTAACAAGAGTCCAGTTGGAAACACACTGCTGGCTCCTAAAGGCAGGAGAGGTTGGATTTCATGGAATGTTTTCGCTGCATCCCGTGAAATATTTTTGTTAAGGAAGAGAAGGTTTAGGTCACTCCGTATCACATGTCACCCTGTCACACAGCAAGACAGTGCAGACAGCACCATCCATCACCGCTGATTACTAATCGACAGATCGAGACAAGATGAACAAAGGAAGACACACAAGCCACAGCGGAAAAAATCGAAGAGCAAAGCTTGGTGATGGTGATATAGCGGCCCAGGGCATCACATTACGCTCGGAAGTTAACCCTTCACAAGCTACTCTCGGATTTACCAAAATGCCCACAGGATGTCCCCGTGTCTTTCCCCATCTACTAAACTACATGTTCAACTCTTGGTAACTCGACCTACCTTCTCATTGCAACATTAAATCATTGATTGCTGATTCAGCAATGCAACTCCATTACTCTTCTTGCAACCAAAATGGCATCTTGACCTTTGTCCTTTCATTGGGAATATCTTTGATAGGTGTAAGTGGAAATCTAAATGGGTCAGACTATATGTTTGGTTGCAATTTTTTGTTAAATGATTACTCTATAATCCAGGATTCTTTCAGAAATAATCTAGGAATATAATGCCGTTTAAGGTAAGTTGAGAGTTTGAAAGATAAACACAAAGTGCTGGAGTAACGCAGTGGGTTAGGCAGTTTCTCTGGACGAAAAGGCTGGGTAAAGCTTTGGGTCGGAACCCTTCCTCAGACCCGAAGCGTTACCCATCCTTTCTCTCCAGCGATGCTACCTGACCCGCTGAGGTACTGCAGCACTTTGTAATGATTTTGTTTAGTTTAGAGATACAGCATGGGTTTGCACTGACCAGTGGTCACCCCGTGCACTAGCGCTATCCTACACACTGGGGACGATTTACAATTTTTCCTGAAGCCAATTAACCTACAAACCTGCATGTGTTTGGAGTGTGGGGGTGGGGGGGGGGGGGGTGTAAACCAGAGCACCCGGTGAAAAACCACACTGTTACATGGGAGGTACACAAAAAAGCTGGAGAAACTCAGCGGGTGCAGCAGCATCTATGGAGCGAAGGAAATAGGCAACGTTTCAAGCCAAAACCCTTCTTCAAATCATCTCATACCTGTTACATGAGAGAATGTACAAACTTCGTACAGCACCCGTAGTCGGGATCGAACCCAGGACTCTGGCGCTGTAAGGCAGCAACTCTACCTTTGCGCCACCATGCCTCCCTTTGATGTACAATTAATAAAATAATGTGATCGTTCGTTTCTTTAAGTAATCTTGTCGTGGAATGTCTTAGTGATGGTAAGAGACCTTCATTGTTCAATCAGAGGGATCAAATAGGTACTAATGTCAACTGTTCCCGAGCTAATAGCTCTCAGCACTCTAGATCTCATTTACAGTTTTATTCTCTGTATATCCTGGAACTTAAAAGGTTATCCTGTGCAAACATAATTTCAATAAAGAAATAATTGCTCTGGTAATGTGACTTTGATGACAATTCCATCTCCTTGCATCAATGTTTATTCAGTATGAAGTTAGCACCTGATTTGCAAACCCTCTCCTCCACCAATTGACATTGTGGTGAAATATCCTGACTTGTGGAGTTCATGTTGCTGATGGGAATAGTTTGAAGCTCCACAACTCATTGTGGTCATCTTGGAATAATGCCTTCAGCTGGTGGCCTTTGTGCTACCTAGAGAGCAGCTAAAAGATCCAGAGTGTCGAGTGTTTTATTGTTGTACGTCCCAGATAGAACAATGAAATTCTTACTTGCAGCAGATCTCTGGCGCTGTCAGGCAATAGCTCTATCGCTGTGCCGCCCAAACCCAGAACACATCATGGGATTGAAGTCGCTGCTGAGCCCTCATCCAACATATTAGAGGATTGGAGTTCGTCCAACATGCTGCCAATGAAGCTGCAGTTTGCAAGGAATACACAGGCTGAAACTGATCAGCCTTTATATTTCAGCGCAAATTTAATTTTATACACATTTGGCTGACTTCAGGGGAAGAGTGCACTTTTCACACGTCAACAGTGCTGAGTTCAGCTTGTGTCGCTTTGTGTGGCAAGATCCTCGATAAGGAGCAGGTGTCTGTTGCATTTCACGAGCTAATCCATGGTTAGACACATGGAGGATTGCCATCCTTTGATCAGACCCCAGCCCGATCTACCCTGCCTTTCCTGTCTCACACCTTGCTCTGTGGCCCTGACCAAGATCCGCAAAGCATCGTCTGGAATTTACAAACCATTCATCACCAGACTGCTTAAAATTCTTGATTTCCAAATGGATCAAGGTCTGAGATCTGAAGTATAGAAGTGTGAAAACATTTTCGTTCCCAGATTCAGGGACAGTTTCTTCTCAGCTGTATTCAGACCACTGAACCTCTCTATCAACAACTAGAGAGTGGTCCTGACCTCCCATCTACCTCACTGGAGACCCTCAGTCTACCGTTAATTGGACATCACTAGACTTTATCTTGCCCTAAACATTATTCCCTTTGTCATGTATTTGTACATTGTGGATGGCTCGATTGTAATCATGAATTGTCTTTCCGCTAACTGGTTGGCATGCAACAAACGCTTTTCACTGTACCTTGTTACACGTGACAATAAACTAAACTTCCACATCAACTAATACGCAGAAAAGTCAGTGGCCAAACAAGGATGTTGCCAGGACTCAAGGGCCTGAGCTGCAGTGAGAGGTTGAGCAGACGAGAACTTTAATCAAATAACTTTATAGAGCACCGGAGGATGAGGGGTGATATAGAGGTGTATAAGGTCATGAGGAATAGATAGGGTAAATGCGCAGAGTCTTGTACCCAGAGCAGGGGAATCATGTACCAGAGGAAATAGGTTTAAGATGAGGGGTAAATTATTTAATAGGAACCTGAGGGGTAACTTTTTTACACAAAGGGTGGTAAGTCTATGGAACGAGCTGCCCAGTACTATCACACCGTTTAAAAAATATTTGCACAAGTACATGGATAGGACAGGTTTAGAGGGATATAGGCCAAACGGTTCACCAGACTGATTCCTGGGATGTCAGGACTGTCTTATGAAGAAAGACTGGATAGACTTGGTTTATACTCTCTAGAATTTAGAAGATTGAGAGGGGATCTTATAGAAACTTACAAAATTCTTAAGGGGTTGGACAGGCTAGATGCAGGAAGATTGTTCCCGATGTTAGGGAAGTCCAGGACAAGGGGTCACAGCTTAAGGATAAAGGGGAAATCCTTTAAAACCGAGATGAGAAGAACTTTTTTCACACACAGAGTTGTAAATCTCTGGAACTCTCTGCCACAGAGGGTAGTTGAGGCCAGTTCATTGGCTATATTTAAGAGGGAGTTAGATGTGGCCCTTGTGGCTAAGGGGATCAGGGGGTATGGAGAGAAGGCAGGTACGGAATACTGAGTTGGATGATCAGCCATGATCATATTGAATGGCGGTGCAGGCTCGAAGGGCCGAATGGCCTACTCCTGCACCTAATTTCTATGTTTCTATGTTTCTATGTTTCTAAACACAGGCAGGTGGGACTAGATGGAGCATGTTGGTCAATGTGGGCAAGTTGGGCTGCAGGGCTTGTGTCCACACTGTATGACTTTCTGACTCTGCAGGCTGCCTGGAATTTGCAGTGCCTCCGTAGAATACTATCTACCTCAATGGTGATCCTCGGGCTATCCTTGATCGGAGTTTGCTGGCTTAACCTTGCACTAAACGTTATTCCCTCATCATGTATCTATACACTGTAATGGCTCGATTGTAATCATGTATTGTCTTTCTGCTGACTGGTTAGCACGCAACAAAAGCTTTTTGCAGTACCTCGTTGCACGCGACACTAAACTAAACTGAACTGAGTTTCAACAGCATTAAGCTCGGAGGGAGTGTGCGCTCTGGCTAAAGACAGCCCGTCCCTGCTTTACTGATGAGTTTTCCTCATTTTCCTTCCATCCATCCGCACTGCCTGCTGCAGCTGCGGCGTGGGCCACAAGTTGTGGAAGAGTGGAGTAGGCTGTGGGCGACACGGTGGCGCAGCGGTAGAGTTGCCGCCTTACAGCGCTTGAAGCGCCGGAGACCCGGGTTCGATCCCGATTGCGGGTGCTGTCTGCATGGAGTTTGCACATTCTCCCCGTGACCTGAGTGTGGGTTTTCTCCAAGATCTTCAGTTTCCTCCCACACTCCAAAGACCTACAGGTTAGTAGGTTAATTGGCTTGGGTTTGTATACTTTGTATAAGTATAAATTGTCCCTAGTGTGTGTGTGTGGGCTTGTGTTAATGTGCGGGGATCACTGGTCTGTGCGGACTCGATGGGCCGAAGGGCCTGTTTCCGTGCTGTATCTTTATACTAAACTAAACCAAGCTCCATGCCCCTTCTGGCACCAGGATGTGCAGCTTGGTGATTAAATTGCTAATTCGATATTAGAGCGCTTATTGAAAGGAGCAAACAGATGTTCTGGTAGATAAAGCACCAGAAAAATGCTAGTTCAACGAATACTTAAAACTTACCACAGATTCTGAGCATTTATTAGCAGTTGTTCAACAATAAGATGCAACGGGCTCAGTGCCAATGTGCAGTCTGTAAAACGTGTACAGTCTGAAGAAGGATCAATGTTCTCCAGAACTGCCGCTTGACCAACTGCCGTGGACCTGCTTGATTTTACTCCTGTACTTTGTGATTATTCTTGTAAACCAACATCTGCAGTTTATTTTAGAGGTACAGAACGGAAAAAAGCCTTCGGCCCTTCTCAATGTGGAACAGCCAGGAGAACAACTCCTTCCGGAGCTGGCTGTTCCACGTTGAGAAGGGACGAAAGGCTTTACTTTGGCCAGGGAATGGGTCAGAGAAGACTTTACTTTGGCCAGGGAATGGGTCAGAGAAGAGTTGTAATCCATGCTTAATGCTGGGTTAACTGGTGTTAGCTGGGATACCAGTTCATCTGATGAACTTCAGTTGACGTTCACCTGGAGTAGAGAGGGAAAGAACGATAACCAAGGAATTATCACCACATGAGATCATGGGAGGTGAGATGAGAGGTTCCAATTCATATTTTTTAGATTAGTTTAGAGATACCTCATGGAAACAGGCCCATCGGTTCCACGGAGTCCGCACCGACCATCGATCCCCGCACATTAACGTTATCCTACACTCACTAGGGGCAATTTACATTTATACCTAGCCAATTAACCTACAAACCTGCACGTCTTTGGAGTGTGGGAGGAAACCCAAGATCTCGGAGAAAACCCACGCAGGTCACGGGGAGAAGGTGCAAACTCCGTACAGATGACACCCGTAGTCGGGACCTAACCTGGAAGCAACTCTACCACAGCGCCACCGTGCCGCACTGTGTGATCTGTATTCAACCATCATCTTGCTCGTTCAAATGTCCACAATCATCCAAATTTACACCAAGGGAGCTCAAAACAAACATTAAGTTTATCCTTACCACTCAACTCTTGGCCCATAACTAAATTACTTCTCGCGTATCTTTAGAAAGGTGATGAGGAGGAATTTCTTTAGTCAGAGGGCGGTGAATCTGTAGAATTCATTGCCACAGATGTCTGTGGAAGACAAGTCAATGGATATTTTTACTGGGGAGGTGAACAAATTCATGATCAGTGAGTGTCAGGGGTTATGGGGCGAAGGCAGGAGAATGGGGTTGAGAGGGAAAGATAGATCAGCCATGACTGATTGGCGGAGTAGACTTGATGGGCCGAATGGCCTAATTATGCTCCTAGAATTGATGAACTTATGCACAATGGTCAAAGACTCCAGGACATAGTTTGAAGGTGAGAGGGACAAATTTCAAGGAGATGTGCAGAGCAATTTCTTTTACACTGAGAGTGATGGGTGTCTTAAAAGTATTGCCAGCGGTGTTGGTGGAGGCTGATGCAATAGTGGCGTTTCAGAGGCTTTTGCATAGATAAGGGGATCAGGGGGTATGGAGAGAAGGCAGGTACGGGATACTGAGTTGGATGATCAGCCATGATCATATTGAATGGCGGTGCAGGCTCGAAGGGCCGAATGGCCTACTCCTGCACCTAATTTCTATGTTTCTATGTTTCTATATGGGGTGATTAAGGCAGGAGGATGGGGTTGAGTGGGAAAGATAGATCAGCCATGATCAAATGGCAGATTAAACTTGATGGGCCGAATGGCCTAATTCTACTACTGCTACTTATGAACCTCCAGTTTTGTTATCATTAACAAACCACTTACTGATTGCTCCCATAATTAGGTCCTAATATGATTGGGGGGTTACATATATCCAAATATGAACCAGCACCCTCAAGAGGGCAGACAAATGAAGCAGGAAGATAATAGGGGGCAAGGGAGAGGGACGAACACAATAGCGGTGGGGCATCATCAGGGTGGCTATAGGTTTAAAACTGTGCACAATGTGTGGGACTACCCGTGTCCGTAATATACTGTATGAACGATCTTGAACAGTATCTCGCCGTGAGTCACCAGTGAGTCGAACATCCACTGAGCTTCATCCCCTTCGAAGCTGCAGATGTCTTCAGTCAGGTCCCCCCGCATGAAATGTAGTTGCGATGATCGTAGATGAGCTCCAAGCAAAAGCGTTTTTTGTTGCAAATCAGCACATTTTCAGCCAAATGTGAATTTGAAGCGGAAATGGGACTGTGTTGCTTTTCTATTCTATCTATTTCCCTCCTCCATCTCCTTCACTCTCTCTTCCTCTCTCTCCCCCTCTCTCTCTCATTCTTCCTCACCCTCTCCCATCCTCTCTCTCTCTCTCCATTTGGCAATGGCGGTGGCGCATTTCAGCGAAATGTGAAATTGAAGTGGAAATGGAACAGTTACTTTTATATTCTCTCTCTCTCTCTTTCTCTCCCTCTCTGTATTTGGCGATGGGCAGTGGCGTAGACAGATGTCTCTGCTTGAATCCCTGGCAGCCTTAGTATCAGCCGTGAAGCGGAGAGCTTTGGCTCTCCGGGGAGCTGAACTAATACTTACAGAGACAAGCTGCGAGAGGCAGATAGAGAGAGAGGGGCCGCCCAGAGCACGGCTGAAAGACGGCTTGAACATTCCCACAGGGCTGCCCGGCGGGTGCACGGCGGTAGGGATTATAAACATTCTCATCACGCTGCTATGTTTGACAAGGACTAATGAACACTGACACAGAGGGGGTTATGCAATATTTATACAGTGCCTGGGAGACATGGTGGTGCTGAGGACCCAGCCCCTGTTGTGGACCAGTTATATATCCTTCACATCATCTCCATTCATTCTTGAGAAAACCCATCCAGCAGGAGCTGCAACTCTGGTCAGTGGAGACAGGAATTTAACCCATTCTCCACAGCCAACAATGGACCATTGTGGACTCCACCTCTCCTTGTTCATCGTTGCCGGCTTTGAATAGTCCTTTCATTCATTTGGTTCATTTTCATATCTCCCGTTTCCCTCTCCCCCGTCTGAAGAAGGGACTCGAACCAAAACGTCACCTTATGCCTTTTCTCCAGAGACCCGCTGAGTTACTCCAGCTTTTTGTGTCTACCTTCGATTTAACCCCTTGTCTGATCGAATCGAATGTCCAACTTTGAGATTGTATTTTGTACTGCAAGCTATTTAAATAATAATAAATAATAAGCCTTTATTGTCATTGTACTTAGAAATACAACAAAATTAGGAGAGCTACTCCTGATCAGTGCAACCAAAACAAGTTAAAACAAGATTTAAAAAAAAAACACATCCAATACGTTATTTACCTGCTTGAAATTGTAGATAAATGATATTTATCAGACCTAGGTAGAACATTGCGCTGGGAGAATATTGCACTTTAAAATTTAATAAATACTTTAAAATAATTTAAAAAGAAGAAATATTAGCTGAGTGGACTGTTTTAAAGTGGAATGGAGACAGCATCTCTTCATGTCGTGTGGATATTTGTGGATTTTACAGTTCTGATGGCCCAGGGAAATTGTGTTAAAGTCATCAAATTGGGGACATAGGTTTAAAGTGAAGGGGGATTTAACAGGTCATAAGGGGTAGATGGGATATGTTGGTCGGTGGGGGCAAGTTGGGCCGAAGGGCCTGTTTACACATGTTATGACTGTGTGACGTTGTTTTCTTCAAGATTCCAGCATCTGCAGTTCCTTGTGTCCACGATTAACACCTTAAGTGGCTCTGTGAGTTTGTACACCACTTGTTGCCCTCTGAATACACAATTAGCAGAGATTCCATCTTCTCTAACGGTGTGACATGGTGGTGCAGCGGTAGAGTTGCTGCCTCACAGCGCCAGAGACCCGGGTTCAATCCTGACTACTGGTGCTGTCTGTACGGAGTTCGTACGTCCCGTCCCCCCCCCGTAACCCGCATGGGGTTTTCTCCGGGATCCCTGGTTCCCTCCCACACTCCACAGATGAACAGGTCTGTAGGTAATTGGCTTGGAATGGTTGTAAATTGTGTAGGATGGTGTCAGTGTGCGGGAATCGCTGGTTGGTACGGACTCGATGGGCCATAGGGCCTGTTTCCGTGCTGTATCTCTAAACTGAACTAAACTAACATACAGTATACACAAATGCAGTAGGTGCTGGATGTAGGGGGAGGGGGGAGATAGGATTAGGGGGAGGAGCGGTGTGTGGGAGTTTGGGGCTCTTGGTGGATGATGTTAAATCGAATCATCACACTGTAAGTGCAAGGACAGAATGATGCATGAAAGGTGGCTGACAGCTTGTCAATATTCACCCTTGCCCAGCACTCAGACCACACCGTTAAGGAGGTTGTGGGCTTGCACAAAAAAGACTTAGAATAATTTAAAGAGCCATTGATCAGGCACAGCTTGTCGCAGCTAGACATAAAAGCTGGAATAACTCAGCGGGACAGGCAGCATCTCTGGAGAGTAGGAATGGGTGCCGTTTCAGGATCTCAACCCGAAACGTCGCCCATGAGTTACTCCAGCATTTTATGTCTACCTTTGATTTAAACCAGCATCTGCAGTTCCTTCCTACACAAGAGAAAGAGGAAGTTAGTTAACCAGGGCTGTAACTTGCGGTGCACCTGGAAGGCAGTTGTACAAGATCACCAAAAGAGCGTCTCTGATCAAGCTAGAAACGGCTCTGCCAAGATACTTGGTCTCAACATGCAAGCGTTTGTTTGTGTGAGTTTGATGCGATGTGCATCAAAGGGTTATTAAATTCTTTAGAAAGAATACTGGATGATTGTAATGGCACAGTGGCACAGCAGTAGAGTTGCTGCCTTACAGAGACCTGGGTTCGATCCTGACTATAGGTGCTTGTCAGTGTGGAGTATGTACGAACTCCCCGTGACCTGCGTGGGTCTCCGAGATCTTCGGTTTTCTCCCACACTCCAAAGGCGTACAGGTTTGTACATGAATTGGCTTGGTATAAATTGTCCTCTTTGTGTGGTGTGTGTGTGTGTGTGTGTGTGTGTGTGTGTGTGTGTGTGTGTGTGTGTGTGTGTGTGTGTGTGTGTGTGTGTGTGTGTGTGTGTGTGTGTGTGTGTGTGTGTGTGTGTGTGTGTGTGTGTGTGTGTGTGTGTGTGTGTGTGTGTGTGTGTGTGTGTGATAGTGTTAATGTGCGAGGTTCATTACTAGACGGGGCGGACTTGGTGGACGGAACGGCCTGTCTCCGTGCTGTATCTCAAATTTAAAATAATTTTTAAAAATCTGCATACCTGTTGGAATTGTGCACCTGTTGGAACTGCAGCATGGCAGAAATCAATATTCTGCTGGGGTGCTTGTTCCAAAGCACTTTACTGCCAAGGAATTGTAAACACTGCTGTAATGAAGGAAACACACCTGCCAATTTGTTCACAGCATGCTCCCAGAAAACCGAGATGTGTTGATGACCAGATAATAGACTTTCAGAACAGTTAATTGAGCAGTAAATATTGACAGCAAAAGAGAGAGAAGGTAAAACCTGTCAGACTACTGGTAAGGAAATTGGAGGCAAGAGTGAAACAGGAGATCATATCAAAACATATATTAAAAGTAATTGGGATAAGGGAAGCAACTGATTCTGAAACCAATTGAATCCAAAAGAGCCTCAGATATAAGAGCTCCTTCAGATTTCAAAAATATTTATTCAAAATAAAAAAGATATAACCAAAAACCGTCCCAAAACGT
This sequence comes from Leucoraja erinaceus, assembly GCF_028641065.1. Classification (NCBI taxonomy): domain Eukaryota; kingdom Metazoa; phylum Chordata; class Chondrichthyes; order Rajiformes; family Rajidae; genus Leucoraja; species Leucoraja erinaceus. The sequence goes on along the minus strand of NC_073399.1, from coordinate 16,860,309 downwards.
TCCATGCAACTCTACGTACATAGGTGGCAAGCGCAGTAGCGCAGCAGTAAAGTTGCTGCCTTGCTAGACCCGACTACACTGTGGAGTTTGGACGTTCACCCTGTGACCACATGGGCTTTTTCTGGTTTCCTCCCACGTTCCAAAGCCATGCGGGTTTGTAGGTGAATTGGTTCCTGTGAATTGTCCCTAGTGTGTAGGATGGAGCTGGTGTACGTGTGATCGCTGGGGGATGTGGACCGTTTAAGGTGAGGGGGGAGGGGGGGAGGAGAGGAGACATAATAGGAATCTAATGGGTAACCTTTTCATACAAAGGGTGGTGGGCGTATGGAATGAGCTGCCGGAGGAGCTAGTTGAGGCAGGTACTGTCGCAAAGTTTAAGAAACATGGGTAGGAAAGGTTATGGACCCAATGCGGGCAGGTATAGATGGGATATGTTGGTCGACGTGGACAAGTTGGGCTGAAGGGCCTGTTTCCATGGCGTATGACCATGATTTGTGGTACAGCAGACATAGAAATGTCCAGGGTCAGAAGTAAACTGAAATGGAAAGATAGATCACCCATGATTGAATGGTGAAACATAGAAACATAGAAATTAGGTGCAGGAGTAGGCCATTCGGCCCTTCGAGCCTGCACCGCCATTCAATATGATCATGGCTGATCATCCAACTCAGTATCCCGTACCTGCCTTCTCTCCATACCCCCTGATCCCCTTAGCCACAAGGGCCACATCTAACTCCCTCTTAAATATAGCCAATGAACTGGCCTCAACTACCCTCTGTGGCAGAGAGTTCCAGAGATTCACCACTCTGAGGTAGACTTGATGGGCCGAATGGCCTAATTCTGCTACTATAACTTATGGACATAAATTTATTATAGTAATATTCTGCATATATGCTCAGAGTATTATATTATCAGTGCATCCAAGTATTTGCACTACACCCCATCCTTTAAGGAAATCAATGATGTGTTGACCTGAATTCTTTGAGATCATGTGGCCGCAGCCAATTCTCACAACGGTACCAAGACATCCCCGTTACACACAACTGCGTAATACCAATACTTATATCTATGCTGTGCTCCCCATGTGATATCTCAGAGCATTTCACAAAGACAGCAGTGAATCAAGTTTAGGAAGAGATTAACAACTAAAAGGCTATTAGCAGGAACATTTGCAAAGCAGTGCAAGGTGCAGACAAAAATCCATGGGGCAGGAACTCGATGACCAAAAGCTTTCTCTGATTAGATTCCTATCGATGTGTGTAGGGTACATTGTATCCCTTAATTCTAATATGAAATTTCACATTTCACGTTACATTTTCTGTTATTCAGAGAAAATGTATTCCTTTTGGTTTCCCTAGTCTTTACCCAGAGTAGGGGAATCAAGAACCAGAGGACATAGGGTTAGAGGGGGGGGGGGGGGGGGGGGGGGGGGGGGGGGGGGGGGGGGGAGAATAAATAGGAACCTGAGGGGCAACTTTTTTGCACTA